>NW_016107342.1:13155727-13175199 GCF_001604975.1 Cebus imitator | reverse complement strand
GCGTGCCTGTAATCCCAGCTACTCAGGAGGCTGAGGCAGGAGAATTGCCTGAACCCAGGAGGCGGAGGTTGCGGTGAGCCGAGATCGCGCTATTGCACTCCAGCCTGGGTAAAGGGAGTGAAACTCAGTCTCAAAAAAAAAAAAAGAAAATAGTGATTCCTGAGAATTCATCCTATACCACTACCTCCTGTATTCCAACCAGATACAGAGTATGCATCCTGTGTCTGGGACCTGCAGGCCTAGGGATGAATGGAAAGCAACCTCTGTGAGTGGAATTGAGTGACAGTGAGAAGTGAATAGGGGAGGATATGTGAAAGAACAGGAGGAGAAGCTCAGGAACCTGGGGGAACTAGTTTAGCATAAATGTTTTAAGGAGTTAATAAGAAGATAAAGGGACTGTTACGTTTTGAAATTATTGAATAGAAAATAAAATGGGAAAAGACAATTTAAAGAAGATATGCTGAACATTATGAATGAAATCTTCCTAATAATGACACTATTTTTTAAAACAATTTTGAACCTTGGAATATTCAAAGTTATTTTAATGTTGCGTGATACCTAGTTGGAGCCTCCAAATGGCTTGTGGTAAAAGTGGCACATAGTTTCCAAAATTTCATTATTTCCTAATATAACTAATTTAATAAATTCAGAAATAAATCAATTTTAAATTTTTAAAATATTTTAGAGAGCAACTAGCAGCATTTGAAAATTTTAAATCATATTTCTATCTTTAAAAAATTATTCCATAAGCTTTGATATTCATTTATGTTTACCAGCCTCTATAATCCAGGTTGCTAAACCATTCTATTGAAAGGCCACCTGGCACAGTGGCTCATGCCTGTAATCCCAGCACTTTGGGAGGCAGATCACCAGAGGTCAAGAGTTGAGACCAGCCTGGCCAACATGGTGAAACCCTGTCTCTACTAAAAATACAAAAATTAGCCAGACTTGGTTGTAATCCCAGCCACTTGGGAGGCTGAGGCAGAAGAATTGCTTGAACCTGGGAGTCAGGGTTTGCAGTGAGCAGAGATAGTACAGCCAGGGTGACAGAGCAAGATTCTGTCAAAAAAAAAAAAAAAAAAGTGATTCCTAGCTTTCAAAAATTATCTTTAAAAACACAATGTTGCTGTTCTATATAGCTTCTGATATTTTGTTGTTGATGATGGGTTTGGACATTAAACAATCAACATAAAATATCATCTTGAGTTTAATATCCTTATACATTTCAAAAAATACCTATAACTTAATTGCTGACAAGAAAAACAAAGAATAGTTTACTATCAAATAATATTGTACAGTGTGAAGTAAAAAGTCTTTTCTCAACTTTAATGCCATATCAGAATGCATTTTCTCTTCTGTCTGTGGTTCATACAAGCCGAAATTAAAATATCCATTATTCCTATTATTCTTATTGCAACATCTACAATAAACTACATTATGTAAGAAAACTATTTATGAAATATAAATTTTCCTTATTGTAATATTGTGAGAATATAACATACATTTTGTATATAGAAAATATATGAACAACTCGAAAACCACATAATTTTTTTAAATCAGGTTTTGGTATATTATCCTGTATTTATTTACTCTCATCTCAATTGATTCTTTTCAGTATTAACAGCAAATTTTACAATTGTAATATGGATCGTGCGTAAATGAACTTATCTCCTTATCTCTTTTCTAAAATTACATTTCTGAAAAACAGAACTTCTATGCTTAATTGGGTCATTGGGGACTGTTGCCAATTACTAAAAAACCTAATGTGATTTTGCTCATCAATTTTGAGTAAATTATATTGAATGTACAAGGAGAATCAAGTAGTATGTGAATTTCATTTCCATTATAATAGCATCATGAGGTAAAAGAATATATATATTGAACAATTTATATTTTTCTGAAAATAGCAAATGAGATGATATGGGGTAGAATGAATAACTTAAAGAGTTTAACAAGGTGTCTAAAAAATGAACTTATATTTCTTCAAATAATAAAGAGAGATTTAATTAGGAGAAATTACTTTACAATTTTAAAATGTTGTCTTCTAAAGGGTTTCAAAAGGAAATTTTTATGCAAAGTATGAAAATTCAGGGCATGTTAATCATAGATGTTCTTGAAGCTTCCAGAGTCATTAATAAAGGCAATCAATTTAATATATCTCTCAGAATACCCAGAGAGACAAGACTGTGTGGAATATAAATGGTATAATGGTTGAAAAACTCTCCTGTCACCGATTTAAAAATTATCCTTTTTAAAAATATGAATGCTAGCTTATTTGTTTCATATTTGTCCATTGCTTTAGATTTATTTTTATTTTTGTTCTTTTGGCCATTTGGTGTGGGAGTGTGAATAAATATGCACATGTACGTTTTTGTGTATATGTTTGTGATTACTCAGGCAGAAGAAATTGGATGAGAGAAAAAGTGAAGAGAATAAGAAAGATTATCAGTTTACTTAATGAAATGAAATTAAACAAGGAAGTCTGACAAACCAATGGACTAAGCTTTTGAGAATTTAAAAAAAAATGGAAAGGGCCTTTTATAGTCACATAAAATTATAAAGAAACAATTATTTCCATGAAGTAGTTATTATTTAATCTACTAGTTATGAAGTAATAAGAATAGATGAATAAAATTAGATCCCAGTAATCAATTCTACCTAAATATTTACAGTTCTTTAAATCTTGACCTAAATTGTCCAACCCCTCCCAATTAGTGATTAATTACAGGATCTCACAATAGGAGGAAAGTAAAGAGGTAGAAATGTTTACGAGAAAACTATCTCCCAAATATCAATACTTGAAACTTTCCTAACAGGTAGCAATTTAATTCCTGCTTGAACAAAAACCAGTGTAGTAACAAGATACTACCAAACATTTAACACTTGTATTGATATACAGTCTATCTGCACCATATTTGTTATCATTTTGTCAAATCTGGATGTTTGAAATTACACAGGCTAGGTCAAATCACTTTTTAATGATAGAATAACAAACATGTTACAAATCTTATTATGTATTTTCTCAGGTTCCTCTCCGTCAAGAAAAGCACCCTTGTTCCCTCCTACTGGTCTTCATATTTACATTCAGCCTCCTTTTCAGTTATCTCACCATCTTGTGTGTTTCCTCTTCCATTAGTCAATGTTCTCCTTTAAAATACATATTGAGAAATACAATGTACATTTGTATTTGAGTGACAAATCCAAATTATTCTGTCAGGCCTGAGCAAAGTCTAGTTAATGGTATGATAATGCAGTAGTTCAGACACTGCCTCAGAATTGCTTACCAAATTGGATCAGAAAAAAATTGCATCTGGAGTGCAAACCACGCATATCCAAGCCTAGAAAATGACAGTGATCATCATGCCCATTAACAGGAGAATATTAATTTTGGCTTGATTTTCCAGTTCTTGTAATTGGTTTTTACTCTGTCATCTCTGCTCTCCCTTATGACCTCATTAATATATTTTTCACAACAAGAATGATAAACAGAGAAGCTCTTTGTATTTGAGGTCACCTTGTATAATTGATACAATAGTTCAAATCATTGAACATCCTAAATTACTATTTCTCTAGTATGCAGGAGAGAAACAAGAGCATCGCCAATTATAAAGCCTAAGAAACAGAAGCTGAACTACTTCTTGAGTTACTAGCAATGCCCTTGAGAGGTCTAGGAATGACACTCATTACCTTGGAAATTAATAAACTGGTAAATCTGTCCTTGGCACTAGGCAACTAGAACAAGGATGAAAAGGAATAACATGAACAGTCCCTAAATACCTGATAGAGAGCCACCAAACTTATCATGCAGTTCCCCAAGGCTACAATAAAATGTCCTAGAAAGGCTTTGCACAATCATATGAGTTTAAGTTATTATAGTCTCACTTTTTACAATGGTATAAGAAAACCACTGATTTTCATCAAAATAGATATTACCACAAATGCAGATTATGAATAGCATTTTTCCAGATTTACCATGAGTTGCAATTATGTTTCTCCCCACCTCACCTCACCTGCTTTGTTAAAAGTCTGTGTCTGACCAGTGGAAAAACTGCAAAGATGGTTCTAAAAATAAATTATTAGAAAGCAAAAGGGATTTATGAAATTCAGAACCAAGGATCACATGCCAGATGAGAGTATAAGTAAGACAAATAAATAGGCCAGCACTATCAGATTTAATTTTCTTTTTTAAATTTAATTTTACTATTTTTTTTTGTTTCAGACAGAGTCTTGCTCTGTCACCCAGGCTGGAGTGCAGTGGTATGATCTCAGCTCACTTCAGCCTCTGCCTCCCAGGTTCAAGCAATTCTCTGCCTCAGCCTCCTAAGTAGCTGGAATTACAGGCATCCATCACCATGTTTGGCTAATTTTTGTATTTTTAGTAGAGGCAGTGTTTCACCATCTTGGCCAGGCTGGTCTTGAACTCCTGACATCATGATCCACCCACCTCAGCCTCCCAAAGTGCTGGGATTACAGGCGTGAACCATCGCACCTTGCCAGATTTAATTTTCTAGATAATTGAAATATTTCCCTGCACTGTCAAATATGGAAGGTATTTGCCACATGCGGCTACTGGGAGCCAAAATCTAGCTAGTCTGTTAATTAAGAATTAACTGTGAAGTTTCCTTAATATAATTTTAAATGTCCCCATATAGCTAGAGGCTACTGGATTGGACAGTAGAGCTAAAGACTACATTCACTTTGACATTTCTCTCGTCTCTCAGTCTGGTATTTATTTAAAAGCTACATCTTGTCTCTCAGTCTGTTAACCAGAAACAGGTCCTTATCTCTGAAAAAAAATACCAATTTATGCAGACAAATATTAGGTTATTATATCTTACATTCTCCAAATATTTTATAAAATACATGTTGGAAATATCTATTAGCTTCTGGGTCTCAGCTCTGCCATTAACAGCTGTGTGACCTTAAGCAAGTCAGCACGTATTTGGGGCTTCATTTCCTCATTTGTAAAATGAGCGATGAGAACAGACCGTCTACTACCCGGATCAGTTATACAATCTTATGGTGCTATGTATCATAGGACTGACAGGTATTAGTAAGATAATCAAACAAGACCGTGGTATAGAGGGGCTGGTTGGGAGCTTGCTCCTTTAGTAAGGGTGGTCAGGATAAAATTCTCTTAGGATTGGGCATTGGACCTGCAACCTCAATGATGACTAGTCTAATGTGAAGATCTTCAGGAAGATCAACTAAGGCAAAAGACACGGTAATCACATAATTCCTGGGATGGAAATGGGTCTGAAAGAAGTTAAGTGTATTTAAAATATGAGGAACAAGGGAGAGAGGGATGGCATATCAGATCACAGAATAAAGTGGGGTCCAGAGAATCACTCCCTTACAGTCTTGATTAGTAGTTTAAATTTTTTTCTATGTTCAAGAAGATCAATAAGGATTATTAGCTAGGGATTTAAATAAACTGATGTGTATTTTTCAAATAATATTCCAGCTGCTACACAGAGAATGGGCAGTAGTGGGGAGAACAAGTATGGAAGCATGGAGATCACATAGATGCCTACTCTACTCTTTTTTCCTGATGAAGAGTTAGTCCCAGGAAGTGGCTTCTTGGCCAAAATCTGTGTTTCTAGGTTTCCTTTGCATTTAAGTGTGGCCACGTAAGTAGTCCTCATAAAGAGGATATGAGCAAAAGAGATGCCTGTCTTTTCTGGGTCAAGGTAATTATGAAGCAGGTGTGCTTTTCCCCTACTTCCCTGCTCTTCCATCTGTTTGCTGGATGTCTACATGTTCATCCCAGGAGACAATGAAAGTCATGTCTTTGAAAATGGCAGAACCTCCATTTTCTTGGATCCCTGAAAGACTGAATGGAGAAGAAATACCATCCAACCACCAGAAATACCCATGTTAGACTATTACTGACCAAGTAAAATTTTGGGGGGGATTCAGATCCTTAAATATTGCTTTTTTGTTTAACAATAACTCACATTTCCCTAATTAACATAGAACTTCTCCACAACCTATGACTGTACTGTAGATTACAGCTATGTTTCAATCAGTACAGTTCTCCATATGTGGGTAGGTAGAGACAATTTCTTAAGGCTCTAGTAGGCTAATGGCTGACTGATATCTAAACCCATGTTCCCAATTCTTTGGAAATCTAACTTAGAAGAAGTCCTCAAGAAAACATTTTTAGTTGCCAAAAAATAGTTTAAAACTTGTATTATGCAAATCTATATGAAGCCATAACAAACACAGTAAGAATCTGAAGGCTTCATGAAAAAACTAAAGCATTAGAGATAAGAATTTGCATTTTTTTTTCCTTGAGGGGGAAGTTTTTAGGAGACACTTTAGAGTGACTTCAGATGATGTGAACAATACAGTGCAAACACCACTGACCATTGAGAAATATATTCATTCTTAATTATATTTGAAGACTAAAACCACAACTAATTTTGCTCTATCTCTGTGAATCACTCTGCTATTATGATATTTTTACAGAATGAATTCAGTGGGAAATACTGAAGTATTATGTATTTGTAATCTAAGAAAATGAAAACACTTGTACTTTAACCTAAAATTTGCATTAAATTGTTTGAACAATCATAAGAACTTGCACCCTCTCACCTTAGTTATTCACATAACAGAATCCTGTTTGCCTGACAATAAAGTCATTTCTATGTATAACACAGCGTGACTTCAAAACGTGGTCTGAAAAGGCATATGAATAAAGTTTACATTTAGAACAATGTAGTATTTGAAAGGGAGCATCCATTCTCTTTTATGCTAAACAAGCTTTACGTTTCATTTGCATTTCTGTCACATTTCAACAAGATTGTATGTTCCGAGAGCTGATGTTATGACTAATTTCATTCACATTTATGAAAAAATGCAGCCAGTTTGAGGAGAAAAAAATAAAAACAATAAATGGTATTCTAGAACAGGAGAAAGAAAAGACGATGATTTTCTGCAGCAAAATAATGTAGAACGTTTTGTAAATCACAGGACAACCACAGGAGATGTTTTTGGTTGAGATAATACTTGAGACATGGTATAGTAAAAATAACAGACAGAAGCAGAAAAAAATCTCACTTCAAAAGAATTTTGGATTTTTTTTTCTGTAGGCACTTTGTATTACTCTTTCCCCTTTATTTGCTACACGTACATGTACAAGCACGCGCACGTACGCACACACATGCACGCACACACCCCCATTGGTCCGCACTACAGATTCTCACTCTCAGACACTGATGTCTTATTCCTATTGTCATTACTATTTTTAATCCCCAATACATGATTTAATGTGACTGTTCCATCAGAGCAGGACACTATGCATGTCACATCTCTTCTCTTTATGCCAATGGCAGACAAACAACTGATTATAATACTTTTTTTTTTGTTGAGCCCCTATCTCTTATTCAGAAAGGATGAATCTATCATAATACAACCTATTCTACCTGTTTTCAAGTTTGGTACCTTAGTGGCATAAAGTGGTAGTTATTAGAGTGAATGGATAAATAAGTGATCCTCTCCAGGGGTCTTTCTTTTCAAAAACAGTATATTTTTAACAGTGAAAAAACTATAAAAGTTTCAAACATGCTTGTTTAATTTCATAGCCAGATATGGTGGGGGACAGACAGGGAAAAGAATTGAATATACTCAATGTGACAATGACAATAAAAAAAGAACATGCAAGAGCCCATTTACGCTGGGTGCGTTGCCTCATGCCTATAAATCTCAGCGCTTTGGGTGGCCGAGATGGCAGATCACCTACCGTCAGGAGTTCAAGACCACCCTCGCCAATATAGTGAAACTCTGTCTCTACTAAAAATATAAAAACTAGCCGGGCATGGTGGCGGGTGCCTGTAATCCCAGCTACTCGGGAAGCTGAGGCAGGAGAATTGCTTGACCGGAATCCTGGAGGCGGAGGTTGCAATGAGCCAAGATCATACCATTGCACTCCAGCCTAGGTGACAAGAGCAAAACTTTGTCTCAAAAAATTAAAAAAAAAAAAAAAAAGCCCATTTAGCCCAGCCTGCAGGAGTGATAGATGGACAAAGACAGGCTTGCTGAAAGAGTAATCTCTAAGTTGAGTTTTGAGTGATTACTAGGAGTTATACAACCAACAATGGCATGGATAAAAAGAGGGGAAAGGGGGAAAAAAAAAGAATAGAGTTTGAGAGTACTGGGAAAATTGATGAGAGGTATATGTTTAGAGTTTGACAGAAGCAGGGTTCTGAAGGGACTAGATCAGGAAAGAAAGATGAATTAAACTATGTTGGAAAATGAGTATTCTAATTGTGGCTCAAAATAAATATGTATAGAATGTATAATCAATGACAAGGGCATTAAGAACCACCCCAACACAATGACATGATAATCATATCTTCCCTGTGTCACTATTAGAGTTTTAATTTTAGATTTTTCCCATTCATACTATGCCTACCTGGGGTATCTTGCTCTACCGATATTTTAAGTCTTTCATTAAGGTTTTCTTGTTCATAAAAACACAAGTCTAATGCATAAGCTCAAGAGAATGTAATTTTTAAAGTATCATCTGATTTTCTAATAATTTAATATAATTTACCCCAGAAATTAAAAGCCAGTATTTAATTTAAGGGTTTATAAGTGCACTGTCAGGGGAATGTAGCCATAAAACCGCCCAAAACAGGTTACCTACTGATGTCTAAACAATCGGCTTTATCTCAAATAGTGCAAAACTTACTAAAGCCTCTTACTTGATTGTTCTGGATACATATCAAAGTTTTCCTGAGAATCAGTGCCAGATTCTCTTTGGGAAAGTATTTGAAAATAGAATTTATTATATTAACAAATTACCAATTAAATGTGACTTAGCATTCTCATTTTGACTTGTACATTACAAAGAACCAGAAAGAATGCAAATCTATTCTGAGGACCAGAATACAATTCAAATCTGAGATAATGGTACTACAAATCCTGGAAAAAAGTTGAGGGCCATGATGGAGAAATAAAACGTTCTTTGTTTAGTTAAAAATGTCAAGAGAGCATATGGTTAAATGAACTGGAAATAGCATTCTAAGCTTAATATTTAGACAAGTAGCAAATCAGGACAATAGTTTGAATTTAAGCAGTGTAAATATCGGCAAATAACCTACTTTCCCTTCAAGGATGCAAAGGAGATTGAAAATTTTGCCATTTTGTGCCAGGACACTACCATCAAAGAGTGTCACAATTTTATCTTCTGGTTTAGCAACGGTTATATGATTTCAATACTTTGTTCTTTAAAATTTGAAGACAAATTTCAAGAAACCTTAATGAAAATGTCAAATTCCTTTCAAAAGTGAAAATAGAATTTTTATGTTTTTGTTTGGGTATCTTTTCCATATTCACATTGGTTAGACATGTTAGTTATAAAAAGTAAAATAAAAACCACAATTTTCCCCTCTAACACATTTTTTTCACTTTTATCCTTTAGGATTAAGTTAGATGAGATGGGTAAAGATGCCAAGAGAGTTTTGGATTCTTCTATGTTGACGTATTTATCTGTGTAACATTTTGTCAATATCACTCAGTTCATTAGATGCTGCCAATATTTCTTAGCTATACCAATAAAAGCAACTAAGTCTCAGTTTGAAATTGTCTAAAATGCAGAACATATTATTCTGTATACCAAATACATTTCACCTCAATGAATCCCCAAAATGATTTGCAACTCTAATAAATTAGAATTGTATTTTCAGAATTGAAATGAATATAGCTTTGATATGAAGTTCCAGAAACAT
Organism: Cebus imitator; assembly: GCF_001604975.1. NCBI lineage: Eukaryota > Metazoa > Chordata > Mammalia > Primates > Cebidae > Cebus > Cebus imitator. The sequence goes on along the minus strand of NW_016107342.1, from coordinate 13,165,465 downwards.
TTTACAATTACGAGAACAGAAAAACTATGTAGATACTTTATTTCTTATGTGTGAATAAATGTCCATATATTAAGAATATTAGAAAATGATGGAGATTATGCAGACATAAGTAATTTGGGCTTCTTTCTCAGAGAAATGTAGATGTTTATATCTAAAATTAGGAGCTAAATATCTGAGGCCCTAAATTCTTGTATGTTTTTTCATCTTTAAAAGTAGACATTTAAAAAATTCTGGAAATGAATAGTGGTGATGTTTGTACAATATGAATATACTTATGTCACTGAATTGTACAGCTAAAAACTGTTAAATTGTAATTTGATGTTACATATGTTTTACCACAATAAAAACATTTATAAATAAGTAGATATTGGTTTCTTTACATTTTAAACATATATACAAATGACTAAGAAACACCTACAGCTCATATGTGAATGGCCAATGTAAATATAATTTCATTTGACAACTTGCCATTTATTCTAAGGCGTGTGTTTCAAGAGTTTCTGGCTATCAGAGGCAAGAAGAGTTAGCCAGCTTGTCAGGCTGATTAAATTTTTATTTATATTTACCCTCATTTTTCTGTAGTTCATAATCTCTATTAAATCTTTATATAAAATGTTATGTATTTATGAATCTGTTTACTCCTAACATGTATTGTAATCTTAGGAGTGAGATTATAAACAGAAATTTAAAAATCAAGTTGTTTCCTCTGTCTTGTTACAGTTAATGGCTATTTCTAAATAGTGACATATGTTGACCCTTTCCAGACCACATAATCTCTTAAATGATGAATATTTAAATAGGAATGGACTGAAAAAGTGAGTTCTTTCTGAATCCAACTCTCCAAAATTCTCCTGAATTATCCTACTGGCAAAACTGGAAATGTTCTATAAGTTTGTCAAAATTATAGCTGATCTTCACAAAAACACAGGCATCTCTTCCAATATCTGTTTATGAGAGGCATAATATAAAGTTGCTGTTCAAATCTGTATTCCACCACTTATTATCTGTGACTGGTGGTAAGTATTTAACCCCTGTGTCTCCATCTCTTCACCTATAAAAATGTGGATAACAGTATTAATACTTGATGAGTTATACCTCCTTTAGAACAATACCAGGTACAGAATTCACTTTTATAAATGTTATTTTTCATCATTACTTTTATCTCCAGAATGAAAAAAAAATTTATTAGAGTCGAATGATAATGCATTTTGCTTATGACTATCTATTATGCTAAAAATGAACTTGGGAGACTGAATTATAGAATTTGACTATTGCACAGATCAAAAAAACAAAGAATTGCCAAGTTTTCACTTGGCTAATTAATGTGCATATAATTACTGGGGAGTTAAAAAAAATACTCCATTACATCTTGTTTCAGGATGTCTTTATTCTTCTAATATGGTGTTACCTTTTTTTTGCATCTTAAGCACACTGAAGCAGAGAGTAACTTCTGGAAGTTCAAGTTCCATAAACGCTTCTCTTTTTTCCCTGTTCCTTCCCATGGCATTATCTCTGACAATGCTTCTGTCTCTGGCTGCAGCACAGTGCAATTAGCAACAATTAATTAACTTTACAGAAAACCATTGTGAAGCTGACTGAAGCTGCTTTTTTTCCTCTTTTTTTCTTTTTCTCTCCTTGTGTCTGTAGAGCTCAGGGTTTGGAAGAGAATGAGTTCAACCAGCAGGGATTTCTTTTTCTTTTAATATACCTATCACAAATCCAGTGGATGTTTTTACATGAGATTTATTTTTCTACAATATTATAAATCTTTTAAAAAATAATATTTTTCATTTTTAATTTTTTCTGCACGATGTTTATATATACAACTTCTTATTTCACTATTAATGTATGATTAGCACTACCAGTATTTTCAGGCAAAATAAACATATTGCCTTCCCCTTAGACTCTTAGAATCTTAGTAAACAGAAAAATAATAATTTGTCTGGAAAGCAATGATTTCATAATCAAATAGTCAAGTTATAAAAGTGGCCTATGCATAGGATTATTATTAGTTTTGATCCCTTAACTTTCATTTCCTTGTTGATCACTTGCCCTAGAATAAATCAGATAAATGTCATGAATCAATTATTTCTATGTCTAAAAAATGCTTAAGGATACAGAATCAATAACTCATTCTGAAAATCAACTCACAGACCCTCCCACTATTAAAGAACTTGATATCAGACATGATATATAAGGAAAATATTTGTCAAACCCTGCTGTTACAAATAAAGGGCAATAAAATCTTAAAATGTAAGGTTAATTTAAAAATAATAAAACAGACCATATCTAAGAAGTTTTGCTCTGCTTTTAAATGAATTACTGGTTTCTTGTGTTTTCTCTTTATTCTCTTTATTAGATCACTGAGGTTCTTGGTTGTGGAATAGATTCAACCAGTAATTGGCAACTTATATTTAGCAGATACTGTTGGTTTATAAAATATTAAATATAAAATATTAAAATATACATATTATAAAAATGGGCCTTTTTTAAAATTTATGAGTAACATTTCTTAAGCACCCTTATGTGCATTATCCAGCGGCAATATTGAAGTTTGTAGAAATGGTCAAAGTAGTTCTAATTTTAAATATGTATGTAACTGGTTCTGGGTTATATTCTCATTTTGTCAGTTTTCTCATGTTCACAGTGAATAACTCCATCTTTTGGCACGATTTTCTTCACTTCAAAGCTGCCTTCACTTATCTCCCAAGAAGACACTCATCTTCCATAGATCTGAACATATTTGTAGTGGTGCTCCTTAGTTGGTGCTGCATGGTTAAAGCAGCTCAGTTTTATCTGATTACAATCATAATTTTACTTAGGTATATTAACATAAAATAGTCTCTTAAAATACCTCAGTCACAAACAATCTCTCTTAAATTCTGAGACTCCTCATTTCCCACTTCAGAGATTTTCTCATATCATTGCTAATATAATAGCTTTATAATATCCAACATAAATGCCTACCATATGCATATTTCTACTAGAATTCTTGAACAGATATGTATAAAATAGATGTGGTGAGAATTTCACCTATCAGTAATTATATCTATATTACCAAACTAATTTGCTTTAAAATGATAAATTTTCATTATAGTGATTTGTAAAACTTATTTATCCACTCCAGTATAACAAAGCATCTTGCATTATCTTTTCTCTTTGAACATGCTCTTGAACATTTTCCTTATTTGGTTAAAAATGTAACAACAAAAGAGAAAACTCAGTTTTTTAATTTTATTATCAGTTTTGCTACCATTGTGATATAATGAGTAATTTAGAAAAGGTAATGACAGATGCTTTTTTCAAGTTTTTTCTAGAAAAGCAATAACTATACTTATATTCTTATTTTAATAAGTTCCATGATTTCCTCCTCTGATGATTTCTAAAATTACAGTCATCAGATAATTCTATATCGGGGAAGAAGAAAATCAGGACGTCACAGAAAAAGTAAAAACATGATATTGAAATCGCTAAGCTATAGATTTGGAGAAAAGTTTATTTTTGATATGTAAATATATGTCGGTTTTTCTATTTTATGTTCTTTTAAGTTCTTTGGTCTTTGGTATGGTTTGTTACTGTGTCCTCACCCAAATCTCACCTTGGATTGTGATAATCCCCATGTGTGAGAGTAGGACCAGTTGGAGATAATTTAATCATGGGAGCCATTTCCTCCATTCTGTTCTCATGATAGTGAGTTCTCACATGATCTGATGGTTTATAATGGCTCCCTCTTCACTTAGCACTTTCTTCTGCCACCTTTGAAGAGCTGCCTTCCTGAGCTGTTTCCTGAGGCCTCCCCAGCCACGCGAAAGTGTGAGTCAATTAAAACTGTGAGTCTACTAAGTCTCTTTTATTTATAAATTACCCAGTCTCAGGTATTTCTTCATAGCAGCATGAAAACAGACCAATATAGTCTTCATAAGGCATTAGTTTTATTAGACACTTCATGTTAATAATCAATAGATAGGTCATAGCCATTTTTATCTTCTTTAGCTTTACATATGGAATAAACACTGTTGATTTGATGTCTAAGATTTCTCTTATACACTGAAATTCTGGTTCTTTAATAACTGTGAATATCTAGTGTTTCTCAAAGCACCAAAGATTTCAGTTTCAACATATGTTTTCAAGATTTATCCTAAAATATAGATAGGATCTGATAATCTTTTACTAACTGAAGTGAAACAAATTTGCCGAGCTACATTTCAGCAATTGGAAGCCTGCATAAAGTTTATAATCAGATAAACAAACATGTAGCCTATTTGCAAAGAAGTAGTTCAAGACAATAAACTGACCAGAAATTACTCTGAAAATGAATGCTAGTTTATATATGTAATAACTAAGACTTTAAAATTTAAAAATATTAATCATATATGATATGAAGCATCTCTATATATTGGAGTTAAATCAGTTGTTCATGATTTGTAAAAAGTTTAATTTGTAGCAGTAATCTTCCTCAAATTGAAAATTAAATTTTATTTTCCAGGTTCTTACTTGTCTCTAAAGTCCCTATTTTTAGGGCAAAGGAATTGACGCGCCTTCTTACAATATATAAGGAAAGCAGCTGTCTTCATGTTTAAACCCACCACATTGAATTTTACTCTTACACTATTCTTGTCTAAACACAGGTAAAGCTAGGCTATTCCAAACAAGGTAGTTGGAGTTATGTTTATGGTTAAGACAACAACTAATTACCAACAAATAAAAAACAATGATTTTTAAGGCATACATTTTAATATTTAAGAATGGTATGTGTGTGTATATTCATGTACACACATATTTAATATTTTTAAAGTAGCTGACTTGCTGTTGTACTAAGGTGACTGTCATTCTGTTAGACTCACACAATATTTAACAAAAATTTCTTTTAATAATAGCACATTTTAGACGAAGATAAGCTGTAATTTTCTATAATCAGTGTAATTGTACTTAGAGCTAAGCCAGTCAATTAAGATTTCCCAAAGCTACCTTTTCAACAGCACTTGCAGATTCAGTGGTACTTTGGGTAACTGACATGTAGGTCTCTACACATTTTTTTGCCCTTTTTCATTGTGAAAATTCTAGATGGTTCATCATATCATAATGAAGGCTACAAGTTATTTGTTCATTTGTTTTCAATTAATATGGAGATGTTAACTTCATCTTCCTTAAGCAGTTACTTAAGTAGACTTTTACGGTGACATTATGTTTAGAGATCTTTTGGTCAATAACTAAATGTATTTGTAACATGAACATTTATTCTCTAAACTTTCCTAAGCAACCATAATTTTTTTTTAAATGCGTACTTGGTCTATTAGTAGAAAATCTCTTCTACATTTCTCCAACATCTATTAGGTCATTCACAGATATGTCCAGCATATCATTATCCCCCTTAACATAGAAAATTCAATAAACTAGGTATCAATAGAATGTATCTCAAAATAGTAAGAGCTATTTATGGCAAACCCACAGTTAATATCATAATGAATGGGCAAAAACTGGAAGCATCCCCTCTGAAAACTTGCACAAGACAAGGATGCCCTCTCTCACCACTCCTATTCAACATTGTATTGGAAGTTCTGGCCCGGGCGATCAGGCAAGAAAATGAAAAAAAAGTGTATTCAATTAGGAAAGGAGGAAGTCAAACTGTCTCTATTTGCAGAGGACATGGTTGCATATTTAGAAGACCCCATCATCTCAACCCAAATCTCCTGAAGCTGATGAGCAACTTCAGAAAAGTCTCAGTATACAAAAATCGATGTAAAAAAATCACAAGCATTCTTATACACCAATAACAGAGAGCCAAATCATGAGTGAACTCCCATTCACAACTGCTACAAAGAGAATAAAATACCTAGCAATACAAGTAACAAAGGATGTAAAGGACCTCTTCAAGGAGAACTAGAAACCACTGCTCAAGAAAATAAGAGAGGACACAAACAGATGGAAAACATACCATGCTCATGGTTAGGAAGAATCAATATCATGAAAAAGGCCATTCTGCTGAAAATAATTTATAGATTAAATGCTATCTCCCCATCAAGCTACCATTGACTGTCTTCACAGAACTGGGACAAAACCTTAAACTTCATATGGAACCAAAAAAGAACTTGCATAGCCAAGACACTCCTAAGTTATAATAAGAATAGTAATAAAGCTGGAGGCATCACTCTATTTGACTTCAAGCTATACTACAAGGCTACAGTAATTGAAACAGCATGGTACTGGTACCAAAACAGAGATATAGACCAATGGAACAGAACAGAGACCTCAGAAAGAATGCCACACATCTACAACCATCTGATCTTTTATAAACCTGACAAAAACTAGAAAGGGAGAAAGGATTCCCTATTTAATAAATGGTGTTGGGAAAACTGACTAGCCATATGCAGAAAGCTGAAACTGGATCCCTTCCTTATACCTTATATAAGAATAAACTCTAGATGGATTAAAGATTTCAACATAAGACCTAATACCATAAAAGCCCTAGGAGAAAAAGTAGGCAATACTATTCAGGACATAGGCATGGCAAAGGACTTCATGACTAAGACACCAAAAACAATGGCAACAAAAGCCAAAATAGACAAGTGGTGTCTAATTAAACTTAACAGCTTCTGCACAGCAAAAGCACCTTTCATTAGAGTGAACTGACAACCAACAGAATGGGAAAATTTTGTAATCTACCCATCAGACAAAGGGCTACTAACCAGAATCTAAAAAGAACTTAAAATAATCTACAAGAAAAAAAATGAACACCCCATCAAAAAGTGGGCAAAGGATATAAACAGACACTTTTCAAGAAAAGACATTTATGCAGCCAACAAACATGAAAAAAAACCTCGTCATCACAGGTCATTAGAGAAATGCAAGTTAAAACCACATAGAGAGACCCTCTCATGTCAGAATGGCAATCATTAAAAAAATCAGGCGACAACAGATGTTGGAAAGAATGTAGAAATAGGAATGCTTTTCCACTGTTGGTGGGAGTGTAAATTAGTTCAATATTGTGGAAGACAGTGTGGTGATTCCTCAAGGATCTAGAAATAGAAATATCATTTGACCCAGCAATCCCATTAATGGGTAGGTATCCAAAGGACTATAAATCATTCTACTATAAAGACACATGAACATGTATGTTTATTGTGGCACTGTTTGCAATAGCAAAGACTTGAAACCAACCCAAATGCCTATCAATGGTAGACTGGATAAAGAAAATGTGGCAAATATATACCATGGAATACTATACAGTCATAAAAAAGGATGAATTCCTGTTCTTTGCAGGGACATGGATGAAGCTGAAAACTAACATTCTCAGCAAACTAACACAACAGCAGGAAACCAAACACTATGTCCTCACTCGTATGTGGGTGTTGAACAGTGAGAACACATGGACACAGGGAGGGGAATGTCACACACTGGGGCCTGGAGGGGGATGGGGGTGATAGGGGAGGAATAGCAGGGGATGAGGGAATTGGGGAAGGATAGCGTTAGGAGAAATGCCTAATGTAGGTGACAGGGCGATGGATGCAGCAAACCACCATGGCACGTAGATACCTATGTAACAAACCTGCACAATCTGCACATGTACCCCAGAACTTAAAGTATAATAAAAAAGGAAAATTCAATGTTTCATAATTATCAATGACTGGCAAAAATATTGTACCCTGTGTCAATCCTTTCATAAAAGACTACAATTGCCTTAATGGAGCAAAACATGTATTTTTATAGGTCAAAATAGTTCAAAGTACTCAAGTTCAAATATTTCAGCCTCATACACACACACACACACACACACACACACACACACACACAAATACATACATGTACATATATAACTATTTTGCATGTAATATAAAATTGCACTGCTTATTTAAGAACACAATGCTAAGTAGCCTGTGTACATCAGCTTTAAAAATCAGTTTCAAGAAATATTCTGCTCCCCTTTTAGAGTTGAGGAAACAGACTTAGAGTTTATATTTCACATGACTAAACTCACATAGGGAGGGAGAATCAGGGAAGATTCAAACTCAGCCTGACTGAACTGCAAAACCTGTAGTTTTCTACATCACCTTGCTTCTCTGTACATGTTAGTCATTCAACAAACACTTGTCCCTATTGTTTATTTAATACTGTGCATCTCAAATTTGGGGGACTATTTCTAGGAAAACGAAGAAAAACTCCCTATTGCACATCCAATGGAAGAGTGATAGTCTTATAGTTGTTCATCAATAACCCTGGCATTCCTTGGGACTGGCTCCAGAATCCCCTTGGATATCAAATCTGTAGATGATCAAGTCCCTGGTATATTTTCATATCACATATCCCTGACATATCTGCATAAAATCCATGGTGCATCCCTCCATATACTTTATATAATCCCTAGTATAATACCAAATACAATGCAAAGGTTATGTAAATAGTCATCATACTATATTATTTCCTATTTGTATATTTTGTTTCTTTCCCAAATATTTTTAATTGCAGTTGGTTGATTCTATGGATGTGGAGCCCAAAGATACAGAGAACTGAGAGTTTATGCATTTCTTTTAATAGATTTAGCTTCTCAGAATGGTTGATTTTAAGGGAATATTTTGAATGGGACTATCTACTGAACGGATGGGAAAGATGAGAACTTAATGAAGAGGAAAACAATTATATAAGCATTAATTCTGTGCATTAATGCCCCACATTGTCCCCATTAATTGGAATAGATGGTTTTCTTAAAGCCTTGAGTTTTTTACTCCACAGGAAAAAGTCTGCTTAAGAAAAATGGGTACAATGACTTCTTAAGTAAAATTTTACTTAGCATTTCTGTGATTTAATATCTCAACTTGTTAAATAAAAATATATATATAAACAGGAAGGAAACATGATGATTATGAAAAATCTGTGTGTGCCACGTATGCACTGTGGCATTTGGTCATAGACCTTTCTCATTAAAAACCTCCATTCTGCCCGGCTTGGGGAATTAACATTGACTGTGGAGCAGTGTTCTCGTTGGGTTGAAACTATTAATTCACTCTGTCAACTGTTCATGGTGCCAGAGGATTCTGGCATGATGTTATAGCTATGCCCACTTTCTCTTCACTTTCCTCTAGGACACACTAGGAAATGACTGGAGTCAGTGCTCAGGACACCATAGCTCTCAAAAAAACTATCAAAGTTGTTTTAATTGCTAAACAGAGTTTGCACTGACTGTATCCTAAATCATTGTCATCTCAGCAAGTACCAACGCTGATATCAAATAATATGATTTGCTTGGCAGGCATTTCTGGGTGGCTGAATTTTCCAGACAAATTAAATTTACCTTTTTAATCAAAATCACATTTTCCTTCTATTTAAAAAAAAAACCCACTGAAGTCCTATCAGGGAAATAAAAACCATGCTAAAATTCAAGCAGAAAGAGTTTTGGTACAGGGGATTGCTTGCATTGCTGTTGGAAAAGATGAAAGAGTAAAGGGGAGAAAGGGAGAGAGCAGGGGTAGCAAGAGTTAAGAAAGGATCATTTATCAAAAGACCAGGATTCTGCTATTGCTCCAGGACTACAAGCCAGTATCTGCTGAACTGCTAATTACAGGAGCTTGCCTGCCTCAAGGCTCCTGGAAGCAATGGCCACCTCTGAGGAGGAATCTAGGAGTCTTCATTCTGCATGAGGATGTTCAAACCATCTGGGAGCTCACTGAGGCCTACCACCATCTCCCATTGCTTGTAATCATCTGCAGCTGCTGGGGGCTTCACCAGGAGTAGGAAATTTTTTTT
>NW_016107342.1:13143621-13155422 GCF_001604975.1 Cebus imitator | reverse complement strand
CTTCCGCCTTCCAGTCTTTTAGTATTGGTTCATTGGTAATGCCTATCAGGAAACTTGGAAAAGGAATCTGGGAAATACCTTTGCCAGCTTCAGATAAGTCTAAAGCTGATATCACATGGAGCTGATAGCCAATAGACAGGATTCAGAATGATTTATTATACGATTTCCTTTCTTTTTTTCTAACCATTGATTCATTGAGATAAAGTGCACCAAGTGCCTATGTCAGCGATTTGACCATTATAAAGTTACACACTAAATGTCAGTCCTATAGGTGAAGGTCTTGCTAAAATCAGTTTATATTTCCTTGCCTTCTGTAACAAAAGCAACTGAATATAATGTGACTTTTTATTGACGACTCATGGTTAATTTTAGAATGTTAATGTTGACACCGAGATTATTGCCTTCCACAACTTTTGAGATACAGAATGATGCTTGACCCAATGCTTATGAACGCACACTGCTATACTTTTAAGGTTTATGTTTTTTCCTTTCTCCTCATCTTCTGCCTTAACAATTACTTCATCTAATTGTTTGTGTAAACCCATTTAATAGCATCCTTACTGCTCCTGATTTTTAGAACTGATTTAAGTTCCAAAACAACCAAAATGTCTGTATTTTACAAGAAGGAAACCTAAATGGAACCCTGAGTGGCAGACTTTTGAGAGATCTCATAAGCAACATGCTTGAGTGTGCCTGTTCAGAGATCACTTTTGTCTATTCTGTTTTCTTCTATTTTCCAGAGAGTTGTGGTTGTTTGTAACTACCCACCAGGTAGCTAAGCTGTTAATGTAATGTTGGCCAGCTAGCAACAACAGGTTAATTTTGTCAATGGCCTTAGGTGCATTCTGAATGATTCATCTCATAATAAAAATTATTTCATAATGGATAGAAATAAATCCTTTCTCTTTATGAACACAATGACGGCTGCTTTTGGAAATTCACAAGTCTACTGCGCCTTGTAAACTATGAAAATGAGCTTACAGAATCAGTGAATCACACAAAATATTTTTATGCATTTCTAGATTTTATATTATATATGTATGTGTACTGTGTGTGTATATGTGTGTGCATATTTTGTACAGCTAGTGCTCGACTTACGACCACGGTCGGGACCACGGACTGGTCGTAACATGATTTGGTCTTAAGTTGAGTAGGCTATATGTACAGTTGAAATGGTGCACGTGGAGATGGTAGTGCTGCTGGAAGCTGGTCCGCACTGTTGTACGCCCAGCTGGGCAACGTTTGCGCTGCCAGACGCGGAGCAGTCCTGGCTAGCGATTGTAGTCATAAAGTCAAATGGTCGTAAGCTGCATAGGTGGTAAGTCGATCAATACCTGTATTTATACGTATGTATATCATCTCTCTCTCTCTATTTACCTATCTATTGGAAAGGAATGGTGAGTCCCAGGTACTAAAGAGAAGAAAACTGAGAAGAAAATATTTTCAATGAGACCTAAATGTAAGGATATCATGAAAGAAACCTGGCGCTTGCCCCTGCTGCCCTACAGCAGGACATTATGAGCTAGTACAATTAGCTGCACGTATATAAAAATAACATTAATTTTATCTATATCTTCTATAGTTCTGTCCACCTTACATTTTAAATCTTATCTTTACCATCTTATGCCTAGTACTGAAAGAATTAGCTCCCAGACATAAAGATTGAGATTGTGCTTTTCTAATGTCCTACAGCTGCCTTTCTCAGGTTCCTGCCTGGGAGGGGTAGGAAAGCTGAACCGTTGTTAGCACATACAGAGCACTGAGGCGCAGTTACTTGGGCCACAGTCACATAGCCTATTTTTAACAAAGTGGGGACAAAACTAGGAATCCATATGTTTGAAAAATCCTTGGAATTTTATAACTGGGAGAAACATAATGAAAATAATAACATATAATAATGACAGCATATTAGTTTTCTATTGCTGCTATTTAAAGATTGCCACAAACTTAGAGCATTCGCACAACAAAATTCGAATTTAGTTACTTACAGTCCAGGTAGATTGGAAGTCTGACAGGAGTCTCCGTAGGCCGGAGTCAAGGTGTCTGCAGTGCCAGTTGCTCCTGGCGGCCTCAGGGCAAAATGTTTGCTTGCCTTTTCTAAATTCCACCAGCTCCCAATTTCTGTTTCCTCATAGCCCCCTCTCCCTCTTTAATACCCAGAAAGACTAGTTGCGTTCCTCTCAGTATCACTCTTACCCCTTCCTCAACTCATCCCCTTCTGACTCTGACTCTTCGGACTCCGTCTTTTATATAGAGCAGCCCCTGTGGGCCCACATGGATAATCATCTCCCTCGTGTAAGGTCAGCTGATTGGCAAATTAATTCCGCCTGCAATCTTAATTCCCTTTTACCTTTTAATTTACATACTCACAGGCTCTAGTGATTAGAACGTGGGCATTTTCAGGAGGCCATCACTCTACCTATACTAGTCAAGAAAGACGATAATACAAATAAATACTCTCATGGTTTCATTTACTTGTTATAAAAACCATATCCATTAGAAAGTTTCATTTTGTGAGAGAGGAAGTAATATCCTATGGGCTTTTAGCTTTTATTAGTGAAAACTTTTAAGAAATATAAATATAAAATCTGAGAATTATATAAAGACTTATTCTGTAGAACATAATTCAGTGAAATTTTAAAAAATGCAATTTTCTGTTGGGGAAATCCACAAAAATGCATGCAATGTGGCTTTTAAAAAAAGCTTCAGTTTTGTGGAAAAGAAGAAAGAGAAAGGATACAAATGATCTTAGACCCATTAGGAAGTTATAAGTAGGCTGGGCACAATGGCTCATGCCTGTAGTCCCAGCACTTTGGGAGGCTAAGGCGGGCAGATCAGGAAATCAAGAGATCAAGACCATCCTGGCCAACATGGTGAAGCGCCTTCTTTACTAAAAATACCAAAATTAGCTGGGCGTGGTGTCACACACCTGTAGTCCCAGCTACTCGGTAGACTGAGACAGGAGACTCACTTGAACCCAGGAGGCAGAGGTTTGAGTGAGCCAAGATCACACCACTGCACTCCAGCCTGCCTACAGTGAAAGACTCCGACTCAAAAACAAAAAACAAAAAATAAGTTATAATTATGTGTTACTTTAAAATATCCTTATTTCTTATCTTAAATCTCTAAGACCTAAAGGTAGCTGAATGACATAGGTGTGAATGAATGAATCAACACCGACTTTTACATGTTAATTATATAGTTTGTGTGATAATTTCATCATGTCATCCTGACCTCCCCTAAAATCACTGAACCTCTCTGGCTCTGAGTTATGACATCAGTCAAAGAGGTTAACAGCTTTTACTTTGCGAGGTAGTACTGAGGTTAAATGAGATAACATGGGAAAACCAATGGGGACATAAGAAGCACTAAATAAACTGTAGCAGTTGCTAGCCTTTATTTTCAGTAATATTATTCCCATCTGCGCAGGACATGATACTGGATTGTTGGGCAAAAAAAAAAAAAAAAAATAAGGAAGAAGTATGACATAGCAGTTCTCAATTCTCAGCTCAACCATGTGGAGTTTACCTTTATTTAAAATTATAAAATATTTCCTTTTTAAAAATTTTCTTTGTTCCCCCTACAAACTAGTGATGCAAGGCAAGAAAAAGTAGTCCCTCCATGGATTCTCTCAAATAGCAAATGCTTTTAGGGCTTTGATATATGCATGTGAAGAAAAAACGTTTAGTAAATTATTGGAGACAGAATTGTTTAGTAAATTATTGGAGACAGAAAAGTAAATCACAAGCGAATCCAACCTTTCAGCTCCTTGCTATCTTGACTCATAAACAATTACTTTTCTTAAGTGTAGTAGCCAGATTTTTTCAATGTATCAAATTGTGTAGGTTTCTTAAAGTTTATCACCTGTAGAACTTGGATGCAATGATAATCAGAGTCACAGAATCAGGTGGGTTTAGAAACCTGAGTATGAGTGCTTGTTGAAATCAAATGAAACTTAAAACACCTGTGAGGCCAAACTGACCAGGCAATGGCAGACACCTGACACTGTAGCTCAGTAGCTAAGATCCTGACCTTTTTCACAACAGCCTGGGTTTCATTCCTAAATCAAGAATCTTCTGGTTTGTTATTTGTGTTACTTTTCAAATATCAGCAGTTTGTCCCTGCTAAAATATGGTAGTAAGAGATTTAACAGGATTTTTTTACGAGCTCAGTGGTTAAAATCAGCTTAAAATGTAATATCCAAGATGTGTATGTGTATGTGCATATATATATATATATATATATATATATATACACAAACGACAAATAAAATACAAGAAATAGAAAGTAAAAATAAATATATATATTTTAAAAATATATATTTATTTTTATTTTCTTGAGATGGGGTATTGCTCTGTTGCCCAGGCTGCAATGCTGTGACTCAATTTTGGTTCACTGCAGCTTCGACCTCCTGGGCTCCGTATATATATAGGCTGGGTGTAGTGGCTCATGCCTGTAATCCCAGCACTTTGGGAGGTCGAGATCTGAGGATATGGGTGTAGCATATATATATAGGTAAATATATATATATATTTATATATATGTATTTATATATACATATATATCTGTATGTGTATATATCAATCTATATTGATATATACACATACAGATATATATGTATATATAAATACATATATAAATATGTATGTGTATATATATAAATACATATACATATGGCATATATATTTGTGTGTGTGTGTGTGTGTGTATATATATATATATATATATATGGCCTTTATGCTTTTTTTCTCTCTTGGGATCCTGTTTTTTAAAGAAAACAGTATTTTATTCTTCTCAGTTGACTGAGTTCTGTTTTCTTCATGTGCTTCTGCCTGTCTCTCCTTTCTCTTGCCACCCTGTGCTATATAAAGGACCTAAGACAATTTCTAATAGCCTAGGATTTCTTATAGAAAGCAGGAGGTTACAGACCCTTTTTTTGGAGGAACCTCTGTTTTTCCTTATGGAAACCCAAGAGTGTAAACAGACAAGTTCCTCTCAGATCTCTAACTGCTTTTGTATCACATTACTCCATTTTTTTTTGACTAAAATAGTTATTATTAGAGGGTCTACTGTTATGTATTAAGCTAAAAATGTTTAAACCTGTAAAGGAATCTCTGTAGCACAGTGCACTGTAAAAGCATGACATGACCTAGTCTCATGATGCCTATCTCTTTTTGGAAACCCAGGATTTAGCGTGGGCTCCACTGAGAGCTTTGAGGTCCTGTTAAAAGAGATTAAATTTAAAATTATCTGAATTATAAAATCTTACGGTAGATTTCTGTAATTGTATGTTTAACTTGGTATTCATTTTAAATATTTCTCTAACATACCCAGATTCTCTCTCTCTATGTGTATATATATATACAGTTTGAAAAGAAGGGGGAAAAAAGAAAACAAACAAAAAAATGTCCGTGAGGACCAAATGCAATTACCAGACAAAATTTGGGTTAGAGGCATGTGCTCTGGTGATACTGTACTTCTAATGCTATTTTCATTTATTATATTCACATTATATATTTCTAAAATTATTATAAATTTAATTCTCCAGTTGATTAAGAATCTTAAGAGACAAAAAGTTTTTTTTTTTTAAAGAATATACATTTGTAAGCCAAAAAGTATCTGAGACACGTCTTAATCAATTTAGAGGTTTATTTTGCCAAGGCAATGGACATACCCATAACACAGCCTCAGGAGGTCCTGACAACTTGTGTCCAGAGTGGTCAGGCTACAAATTGATTCAGTCTGAAAGGTGGGACAACCTGAAGGTGGTGGGAGAGGACCTTCCAGGTCAAAGGCAGACTCAAAGACTAAAGACCTGGAATCAATAGAAAGAGATGTCTGTGTTAAGATAAAGGGTTACTGAGACCAAGGTTTCATCATGCAGATGAAGCCTCCAGGTAGCAGGCTTCAGAGCTCTTATCAGACCTAAAAAGCTGACAAACTGTTAGTTAATTCTTTCTTGCATTGGAGAAAGGCCCAGAAAGGAACATACATTTTCTACAGAGTGTAAATTTTCCCAGAAGAGACAGCTTTGTAGGCCATTTCAAAACATGTCAAAAAATTTATTTTGGGAGGAAATAATCTGATTTCTTTCAGGGCCTCCTATCTGTCATGTGATGCCACGCTAGAGTTAGGCTGGAATTCAATGTCTTATTGGTATAAAAACTCTGTTTCATTAGTCTTAAGATCTCTGTTTTCCTCTAAATGCTGGTCAGCTGTGGCTGAATTTCAAAGGGAGGAGAGTGAAGGAGGAATGTCCGACCCTCCCCTTCCCATCATGGCCTGAACTAAATTTCTGGGTTCATTTTGGAATGGTCTTGGCTGAGAGTTGGGGGTCCATCAGTTGGTTGGAGAGATTAGAATTTTAATTTTGGTTGACAGTTTATAGAAATTATTTCTATAATTACCATGTAATTGTTAAATAGCTCATAATTTTTCCCATATTAGGAGCAATATGCACTAGATAAGTCCATAAAAGTTTTAAGATTTTAAAAATATATTACAAAAGACCACAGCAGCTTGTTTAGGTTTATTGGATTTTGTTAAAGGAATATTTAAAAGTGGCTTTAAGGATAAAGCCATATACAATTAAAAGTAGAGGGTTTTTTTTTCTTTTTAAAGTTTAAGGCGTATCTTTTTATTTAATTTCATTAATTTTTTTTTCTTTTTAACTATATGAGAAAGTTTACATCAAATATAAAAACTTTTTTCTTATTAAAGCAAGAAACTCCTCATTTAATATAGAATTCTTAGTTGATTATCATTCGAAATTATATGAAAGCTAATTCTATGCTTTGCACACATGTACTATTTCTCTCAACTGTAATATTTATTTATTTTCTAATTTCACTTAAAATTACCTTCTTCTTAAAGTCAATGATACAAATTCCCTAATTCAGTAATTAAAACAGTCAACACTGTATATATTTTATGCCAGTGTTAAATTCTAAAATAAGGTTATAAAAATTCCCAAAGTTTGGAAATTTTATACAAAAATATTTATATTATATAAATATATAAAATGTATATACACATTTATACTATATATACAATATATATGCCATATATATTTATTAAAAATCATAAAGTATAAAATGATAATAAAAGTATAAACATATTTAAGAATTTAAAACTATGAACTTAAGGCTGCGTGATAATTTAAGGCCTTAAGGAAATATATTGTATAATAACGTGGCTCCAAGAAGACACTTGTGTAATGAAGTCATAAACTCATGGCAGAATTGACATGAAGGCACTGCTAGTCCTGTTGACTGACCACTGCATGGACTTCCCTGCTTTCATTATTTCTCTTACACTCTGGGCCTTGATATGAGGCACGTACTAAAGTGGCCTGGGGAAATCCTATTCTCTGATATCATGTAATTAAGCCACACTGGGACATAGTGGTCCTAAATAATTTATACATAATTACAATTATTTCTTACAACAATAGTGAAGTAGTGATTACTGTTAACATTCAGAAGAAGAGCACATTTTGCAAATTTCAAAGAACTTAAAAAAATCATGAGGATGATGAAATCAGCATACTAAGAATAAGATGACTGGACTAGACTCAGTGTTTTAAAGTAACATACTTAACATCACAAAGCTAATACAGGGAGAAGAGAATGAAAATCAGGGTCTATGTTCCAAATCAGCTGTGTGATAGCGTCAATAATAACATCTAAACATAGTCATAATACTTACTTTTTGCCAGAAACAGTTTTAATGTGTACAGTCTTATATATTCATTTAATTGTTGGAAGACCACTTTGTTGTAATTCTATTATCATTCCTGTCCTACATAGAGAAAACTAAGGCAGAAAATGCATCGAACTCAGATTACCCAAATATTAAGAGAGAAAAGTAGAGCTGAAGCTAAATTTTGTTTAGCTCCTAATATGGTTTGGCTGTCTCCACCCAAATCTCATCTTGAATTGTAGCTCCCATAATTCCCATGTTTTGTAGGAGGGAACCAGTGAAAGATAAGTGAATCATGGGGGCGGTTCCCCTCATACTGTTCTCATGGTAGTGAATCTCATGAAATCTAATGGTTTTATAAGGGGTTCTCTCTTGCCTGCCTCCATGTAAGATGTGCTTTTCACCTTCTGCCATAACTGTGAAGCCTCCTAAGCCACATGAAACTGCAGATCCATTAAAGCTCTTTTTCTTTATAAATTACTGAGTCTTGGGTATATCTTTATCAGCAGCATGAGAATGGACTAATACAGCTCCGAAGGCCGTGGTTTTCACTATACCTCCTGTCTCTGGTAGATACATCTGCTTAAACACAGCTCCAAATCTTCATTGGTGCATTAGGGCTATTGCCTGGTTGTTACCAATTCTCTAATTTAAAGATAAATGCAAAGCAGTAAATATTTACTGAGCATCAGAATGTCAGATAGAGTCTCATGAAGTGTAGGGAAAAAGGCCAGAACATTGCTTTGCTTCACAGTTCCTGCTTAGTAATTATTTGTTAATTGATTAGTGAACATGCTACTCAATGGACTGATTGCAAAAACACACTTGAAAATGCAAAGAAAGATAAGGATAACCTCCCATGCACATTAATAGAGGCAAAAATGGTGAAATGAGTTCAGATTCTTTGTTTTGAAATACAGCAAAGTCCATTGCAACCTATTTACCAGTCTCTAGTTATTAAATGTTGATGTTTTCAAGAATCTATCTAAAATATGCATTGGTTTTCTATACTGTAGGTGTGTCTGTAATCCAAAGGTACTACCATTTAAATTTCATACCAACTTCAGATGAAAAGGATGTAAATGCATTGCAAACATACTGAAAAACTAGGAATATAAGCCTGATTTTATCAGCTTCTGACAGCTTAATATGCTGAAAATAGTGAGGTACATTTTCAAAGCAGCATGCTCTAATTTACCCATGCAGCTTATGTTTATTTTAATGGGATTTGCACCATGAGATCAGTACAAAACACTTTGAACACTTACCCAACTGTGTCTACCAAGGGGAAGGGAACATTAATTCAACTAAAAAAGGAAAATAATTACTTAACCTTAGCCAAAAGGATGGTCGCCAGTTTTGCTTAATTTCTATGGTCTTATGTTTTAGTAAAATATCACAAGTAGGAACCACCTTAAAAAGATTTTTTAAAATTTAATTATATATTGCCTGTGTCATGTGCCAAAACGAGTCTATCTTGGGACATTAAGTAACCAGTATTGATCTATTAAACTATCAATCTTCCTTCTTTAATAGTCAAGAACTCTAATTAGTCATAATCATGTTAATTAGAATATCAAAAATCCAATGGCACAAATTGGGAGAGTTTTACTTCATCAGATGGCCTCTTTTCTCTAAAATTATTAACATCTTGTCACAGACAAAATATGTTAATCTACACTGGGTTTTAAAAATGGGTAGGGCCACATCTCTAAACTAATGATTCATAAAATCATTTGCAGCTATTAGCCTGTAAGGATAAGTGCTGCTAGCTCTTTTAGTTCACTGCTTGGTGTGATACCATCAATTTAAAATCTATCTAGTTTGGGAGATTTATACATATCACATCATTCATTGAAGGCTGTTGGATTTTTAAAATTTGCATAGCCATGTATAAGTGTCACGATATGAAATAACCTCCAGGCAGGTAGTCACTGAAAGCTCCCTAAACTACCTGAGTTCAATCAAGAGTCCTATAAAAAGCTAGTGTCAATTATGCTACTAAAGAGTTCTACTTTGCTATATAGCTTTGACCAAATCTGGCCCTTTCAAAGAACATAGCCACATTGCAACTTCCAGACTGAGCAGAAAGAAGAGAGATGCAGTGGGTGGCAGGGAACAGATGTTCTTTCAGTACATTCTTTGTCAGGAGGCAATGCTATCTCTCTTTGAATTTGTCTCGACGCTTGGAGAAATGATCATGTCTTATGCTTTTGTTCTACTCTCTAATGAGGATGTGAACACGCTTATAGATTTTAATTCATAACTCCTTACAACACCTTTCTGTTGAAAGGAAGTGATAAACATCTTTTAGTTATTAAAAATTCAGATGATTAAAGAGTGTATCAAAGGCTATCATGCATATTTATGCCAATAAAACTACAAACAGGTTTTATAAGTCTCTGTATGGACATGTAACATGTCATCAAAAGGCTCTAGGCCTTGGCCATGGGCAGTATGAATCAATGTGATTTTACAAAAATTTACTGAACATTTACCATATGCAAGGTTCTCTGCAAAGTGTTGGTATATAATTGATTAATGCAATATATCAAATGACTAATGCATAATAGTTGTCAATATACATTCACTGTGAGACAAGAGTCTGGCTAGGCCAATGGGAAGTTTTGTGCAAATTAGAAAAAGGCACTTCCTACAAGTGACCTACAGTTTTGTAGGCTGGAGATTGGAAAGACAGCAATCCCTTTCACCAAATAGAAAAGGCAACCACCCTTTGAGCAGGCAAAGCCCTATTCCAGGGAGTGTGACTTATGATGCAGCTCCTATTCATTCCCTCTGCCAGCCCCCTCTGCACAACCAGAAGCAATGACCCTGAGTGAGATTTCAGCAGAATGAGCAGGACTACCTAAAGTCGATTAAAGCTGCATTTTGGGAATGTGGCTGCAATGGCAACAATAGATACCCAGGGCAGAGCAATGAAATGCAGGCAGGGTGCAATGGAAGAGCAGGGGTAGATGTACAGACTAACACCGGACAGACATACAGCCTAAGAATGGTCACTGTACTCCCACAATCTGGCACTTTGCTAGGCCGCTGATAGTCTTTAAGTTATCATTTGCAGATAAGAATATTGAGGCTTAATAAAAACAGCGAGTTTTCTTTATGAAGATGGGATCTGCCCTGAAGGTAGAAAGAGCTGGCTGCCACCCCTTGCCCTGCCACATATTATGCTGGCTTCACTTTTTTGGAGGCTTAGTTTCATCTGCTGGTAAATAGAGGATGTAGCATAACAATCGCTAGATTGCTTCAAAGACTCCATGAAATAGTAAATGCAAAGTGATTAACACACTTCTCTGGCATATAATAAGTGCTTATTTAATAACAGCTATTATTTTTCAAAGTCATATGGCTAGTAGGTGGCAGAAAGAAGATTCAAATTTATGTCCTTCAGTGATGCTGGAGACAAGAAGTTTAGGAAGAAATTATAGGAATAAAGAACTGAGACAAATGCCATCAAACTGGAAGAAATATGGTGAAGCAGAAGCAAGTGACCACAGAAGCATGAGGAGCTGAGAAAAACTACTGATCAAACAAAGATGTATGACTTTAATTCTGGGTGCTAAGAAAAATTATAATGTTATTGCCAAAAATGGCAGCACAGGGGAAGAATGGCCTGGCGTGTAAAATGATCATTGTTATGACAAATGTAACAAGGCTAGAGTAGAGAAAGAGAAGGTAGATGTGGAACAACTGAGACAATATGTACATATACACATAAAATACAAAATGCACTATATACCACATATGCAATATATATAACATATACAACATATATATTTATGTATTTTGACATTGCATAATATAGATTTGAAAACACAATTGCCAACTGGGTGCGGTGGCTCATGCCTGTAATCCTAGCACTTTGGGAGGCCAAGGGGGGCAGATCACGCGAGGTCAGGAGTTTAAGACCAGCCTGACGACCAACATGGTGAAAACCCATCTCTACTAAAAATACAAAAAATTAACTGGGTGTGGTGGTGGGTGCCAGTGATTCTAGTTACTCAGGAGGTTGAGGCAAGAGAATTGCAGAAACCTGGGAGGCGGAGGTGAAGGCTGCAGTGAGTTGTGTTTGTGCCACT
>NW_016107342.1:13134802-13143497 GCF_001604975.1 Cebus imitator | reverse complement strand
AAAACACAATTGTCTGTGTTGATTCGTCTTGTAGAATAAGTCTACCTACAGCCAATTGTACATTTTTCAACCTGCACTTCTTTATTGCAGTGGTCTGTAATAAATATTAAACTTTTAGTATTATATATATTATATATTGAGTATTATAGTTATATACACGTATACTCTACATATTTAGTACTATGTAAACTATATATTTACATATACTATATAGTTATATATATATACTATATATGTACTGCATATTTAATACTACACACACACACTATATATAGTGGTCTGGACACCATATATGTATGTATGTGTATACATATATAGTGTGTGTGTGTGTGTATAGATATATATATAGTGCCCAGACCACTAAATATACATATATATACCTAAAACATACAAATATACACTTACCACTAAATATACATATATATGTATATTTAGTCCAGACCACTACATATACATATACATATATATATATATATATATATATATACACACACATATATAATTAGTACAATTAGCTATATGTAGGCACATTCAATAAGAAAGCTTAACACAAACTATCGTGTTTTCCAAATAACATAGGAAGCTAACAAATAAGCCCTTGGAGAATTGACACTAGTAACAGCTTCATAACATTATGGGTCATTTCAGGCAGAAAAAAATCAGATGATTAAATGACAGAGAATTTAATCTGAAGACCTGTGGATCCTGTTCCATTACCAGCTGATACTTTCAAATTACTCTATTTTTATTGGCAGTATACATTATTCATTTTGAATGGGGCAGGAAGCACCCTGACTTTAAAATGAACTGCCTTTCTGGTTTTGCAATATTTAATGCAAGCCAAGTTACTTTGAGAAAGAATTCGTTATTAATTATTATATTCATATAATGATGAAAAAAGAAAACAATGAATAAATATGAACTTCAGCACCATTGACTAAGTTATGGTGGCTGCAACGCTATATTCATTTGTTTTTTAATTAAAAGGGTTGTTAAGAATAATTTATCAAACTTGCAAACTGACTTCAATACGAAAAGTTTAATTTTATTTATCTAGTTATTCACCTGGCTCAGCCTGGTTTTGGCAAGTTATATCCCCAATTCAAACCATCAAAGTAGAAAAGGCACTTTAGGCTTTGGGGAGAAACTATCTCCTGCTCTTTCTCTTTCTTTATCCTCTTATTAAAAAGAAAGAAAGAAAGAAACTCCATGTTTATAATATTGCAACAAATGAGTTAGTCAAATAACTGAATAGGAAAAACAGAACAGAACAAATGCCTAAAATTGGCAATGCTGGCATTGCGTTGTGAACGTAAGGGAGAAACTTTCATTATAAAAATCATTTGAAATATTTTTTTCTTTCCCTTCTTCTCTCTTTTCCTTTCTAAACGCTAATACCAACAATAAAAATTGAATGAGAACATAATTTCTACTGGTAGAAAAAAAGAATCAACCATCCTTGCATTTTTTAAATTTCTGGTTACATGGAAACCATGATTATTCACATCCTGCTATGTTATTTGTAATCCAATAAAGCTTTCCATTTTAACATTAATTTTTACACTCATTGCAAATATGCAATAGAAGGGTTAATCAAAACATTCTGGAAAACAGCATCCATTATATCTTTAAAGAAATTTGGAACAAACAGTTTGTCATTCTTCTGGCAAGCTTGCCAGTGATTGGCTTTTTATATATTAGGCTGTTATGAAGCTAATAGCCAACTAAAAATCTTCTCTTCATGTACAAATTAATTACATTCATATGCAATTCATATTACCTCCTTAGCACTTAAAATTTTTAGAAGTTGATGTGGAGTTGATGCACCTTCCTCTTTAACACATTCATTCACAGCTTTGATTATCTATTCTGTAACCTGGAAGTGGAAGGCTGAAGTCTCTGGCAGTCAACTGCCATCAAAATGCAGGAAGTTGGCAAAAAGCTGAAAGTTTGGTTAAATTCTACAGTTTGGGAAATTGCTTGAAATTTTTATAGAGGGCTACTTTCTTTCGAAATTTTCTGTTTAAAAAAGTAGAAAGACTGGACCCTTTGTTATATACTGGTTTGCTTTCCAAGGGAGACATCTGGTCTTCCCACAGTGCTGATGTTTTTGATTGAGTTCTGAAGTTGGAAAGATGGGATTTTAGACTATTTTCAACATGTTTTGTCTTACCAAAGGGAAATAAAGGTAGATATTCACATTTGAAAGTGCCATTAAAATTTGCTTTATAAATATTTATTAAAATTTACAAATTAGAAGACCTGATTATTTTTTTTTTTTGCATTTTCTCAGTAATTAGCTCATCCTTGTCAAAAGCAAACACATGAACAAAAATCAAAATAAAAACTGGCTCAGACCATCTTGACAAAACAAGTTTGCCAGATTTCACATTTCTCTAAAATAAATATAGTAACATGTTGACTCAAGAAATCAGGCCCTAAATAATTACGGTCTTTTAAACTCATATTATTTTAAATTTTGGAGAAAAGATATGGAATCTTCTTTCCTTTGGGTTTTCAAATATCTGATTAGTTCTCTGTTCATTTTATAACTGGAAACAAAATGTTGTAACTCCCTCTTGCAGAAGTTTCTTTTGCTAGGGCAATATAACATTAAAGGATACTGTGCCTTTAGCTAAAATTTAGTGTCAAAGTTTTAGATATGTTCACTTGATAATAAAATAACAAATATTCTATGTTAATGAGCATTTATGTAGATATATTGACCTTGATAAAAGGGCTTCCTTATCTAGTCATTAGAGATTTTCAAGCAAAAGTGGACTCACCTACAGAATACAAATGGGTTCTAAGTGTACATTACCTATCAACACTTGAAGCCAGCCAGAAGGAATCTATTTATTTTTTTCTACCTCTGACAGCTGACAACTTAAATTTGGCATGTTTACTTTCATGAAGGAAAGGGTTCCAGCTAGGGACAGATCAAGATAAAATTGTCTTTAATTAACTGCTACCCTTTCTTTTTATAATCCATCTTGGAGTCCGATTTTGGCAGCTTGTTATTCAATAAATAGACAGTAGGACTGTTAGAATAATACAATAGCTTTGCTTTCAAATAGAAATATGATTCCCACTTTTATCACGATCTGGCTCTGTAAAAGTAAGTTATTTAACTTTACTCAGCCTAGTTTCCACATCAATTCTACCAATTCCAGATAATTATCCCTACTTCATTCAATTGTTAGGAGAGTTAAATGATATTCATATAATTCAGAGTCACCTATACCCTAGTAAGGTCACCTTCATAGTCTGCTGACAGTTCACTAGATGATTTTTCTTTATGGACCAGTTAGCAAGACCATGGTGCTCTCCCATTTCTGTGTCTCTATAGACATTTTCTAAGAGCAAAAAGGAGGATTCACTCATGACTAGGGCTTTAGTGCTACTGCTAAACGTCCTTGTTAGGCTACCCAAGTGGGGACATAGATTTGATCTTGGATTTGAGATCCTGTTTCACCACTAAGCTAAGATCCTCTGTCTTCTACTGCTTGACTCCCTGTGCGCTCCCTCCAACTTATAGGGAAATGTGGTGTTCTTCCTGGACAGAGGGCTCTCACCGGTGAGAACATAGAATTGTTTGAGAGAAAGGCCCTGGTGACACAGTTGGTCTGCTTTGCCTCCGGTCCTGGACCTCTGCTTCCCAGTGTACAGAAAGCACTGTGTGAGTACGAATTCCAATGCAGCCTTATAGGGGATCCTTTCCTGATTTCTCTGGATATACAGGTCAAGGTGCAGAGTCCAGCCCATTCTGCCAGACATCATATTTAGATATGGTGACTCTTCCCTCCCTCCCTCCCTCCCTCCCTTCCTTCCTTCCTTCCTCTTTCTCTTTCTTTCTCTTTCTTCTCTTTCTTTTTCTTTTTCTTTCTTTCTTTCTCTATTCTTTCTTTCTTTCTCTATTCTTTCTTTCTTTCTTTCTTTCTCTCTCTCTCTCTTTCTTTCTTTCTTTCTTTCTTTCTTTCTTTCTTCCTTTCCTTCTTTCTTTCTTTCTTTCTTTCTCTTTCCTTTCTTTCTTTCTTCTTTCTTCCTGCCTCCTTTCCCTTTGTGTCATCTGGCTTCCATTATCTCCAACTCCAAATTCCAATTATGAAAAGTTTTAAATTTCTTTTACCAAACTCTTTACTGACTGGATACCTGTTTCTGACCAACCGTGTGTGACTTGATTACCATATGAATTTGTTTTCTCCTGATTTCTCTCAAAGGTGAGGAGATGCAGGAAAGTGGATTTGTCCACATCTTGATCTACCTGAATCTTAATTTTTATTCAACAGATCCCTGCCCTACATGTTATATGTAAAGCTCCTGGTACATAATAGGTATTTCATATATTATTTCATTTATATCTGCTTTTTTGTCCTCCATCCACCAGCAGGTAGAACTCCACATTCTAAATCTGTAGCTTCAGTCTTGCTCTTCCTCACCATTTAGTGATTCCACCACGCAGAACCCTGTTAGGCTGCTGAAGATCAGGAAAACCATGCACTTAAGGATTAAGAAACATTGAGCCAAGGAATATTCCCATTTTAAAGAGCATTCCTGGACACTAACTTCTTGAACTCCAAAAAAGCATGCATTCAAAAAAAAGAATCTCAGAAATTGTTGCAGCCTACATGTTTTTGTTTGTTTGAAAAGCGCATTTTCCTCAGCATCTCTCAAGTCGTGACACACCGTAAACTGTCTCCTCCACTTGCAAATAAAATCTTTGAATAAGAAGGCATCTTAATGGCAGAAACATAGAAATAAGAGCAAATGAGATTATTAAGTCAAACTGGAAAGCAGGATTTGAGCCAGACATTAAGAACTCCCTTTTTTTCTGAATTCCTTTTGTTTCCATCTACAACCAAGGAGTCCTTTTTTACCCTCTCCTCATACTGAAGTTTACTGTTAATGTAGTTGTCTCTTGCCCATCTCTGAAGCATTGTCTTGCACTAATTCTTCACATGCATCCTACCCTCCTGACACACTGATCTACACACACTCACTATTATTCTATAAGATGGTAGGCCTTCAGATTTTTGCATGGGTTGTATGGAATCCTCTCACTCAATTCTGTTGTTTCTGCAAAACTTTACATGTAAAAGGAGTGTCCATAATAAAATCCAGGAGCACATGCAGATAAATCTAGTGTTGTCAAATGCATCTTCAATCTGTAAAACATTACAAAATATCATTTATATTTTCAGGCTTTATGATTTTATGGTGCATATATGTATAAGTTCATCTATATGTGTACATATGCATATTATATGTGAACATGTACACATATACATCATTTATAGACATGTATACTTCTATATATGTACACTGTATATAGAAATAGTATATATGTAATTGGATATATATGTATACATGTGAATGTGTATATATACAAGTATATGGGTATATACATATATGTACATTATATATAAATATAGATGCATATGTAGATCTATACATGTATGTACATAATGGTATATATAGAGAGACATGAATATGTATGTATGTATCTCTTTATATAGATATAGATATAATCATGTAGGTTGCATAGCATTTCCAAGTCTCTTTCATCCCTAGTTCTCAACTGGGAGCAATTTTGCCTTCCAGGGAACATTTTGGCATTGCTCAAAGGTATCTATATTTGTCACAACTGAGAGGGAGGGTTTATTAGTGATAGGTACCGAGTATAGGCCAGGGATGCCACAAAACATCCCACACTGCACAGGAAAACAAAATATTGGCCACAAATGTTAATCACTTGGTGATTGAGAAACCATACCTTACATCTTTCTTTACAAGTAATAGCCACAACAGAATACCATCCCGTGTCCCCTGGATACCCACAGTTAGATCAGCATGATGGTGCCCATGTGGTTGTAGGCTATATTCTACCTACTGAGAATCACTTACATTAACTAACATAAGCTTTCACAACTACTAGTCAGCTCAGCATCACCCAGGAATGACAATGGTTGATAATTTGTCACTGGGCCACAACTTCTTATGCAATGAAAGAAGGCTACATCATTTTGGTTGCTCCACGACTGAAGAAACCACCCCAGGGATATGCATTAATCATCAGGAAGGTGCAATTGTGCTGCTTCCTGCTTCATGTATTGTACTATCTTAATTATGACTCCTTTATTTTGACAATAAGGTTAAAATTATTAAGTGAGTTCACCTGAGAACATATTTATTCCTCCTTCTAGTGAGCCTTCAACAATTACTTGATTGAAGATCTAAGCGGTAGGTAGCTGTAATTTTGCAGACTCGTTATATTATTTCTGGCTTACTTAAGTGTTGACTCATTTTCTACTGTCTGAGAGCTGAAAAGAAATCTTTGGGGAAAGGCTAAAAATATCTTTGAGTTTTCCTTCTATTGCTTCAACTTTATATCTCTGATACATGCTTAAAATCGTATTCTGTGCACATAAGGAATCTCAAAAATCTTTGAAAAAGCAGGAAACTTCCTCTTCTCCCTTAGTGCCCTCATACTTTGTGTCATTTGATAATATACATGAGTAGTTTTAATACTCAATCATTCCCCAAGTCTAATTTGACTGTGGAACGGGATTTAATTTACATGATGATACAATTTCTCACATCAGAAAGCGTAGTAACCCCTTTTCTTCTGAGGTTAATGGTGATCTAGCTTAAAGCCTAAAAGATAATTATAAGGAATGAGCTTCAGGTGACAAAGTAGTTTTGACAATCCCAGACTACTGATAGCTTTTTAATTATACCTCTTTCCCGCATAGGAGACTGCATGCTTTCTGCTAAATAGTTTAAAGGCCTGCTGTTGTGTTCTTAAAATTAATTCTCATTGAAATCAATACTTTTAACCTACTGATACTCCAGGACCCTGAAACTACACCCACCATTCTGCAACATCTGAAATGAAATTAAACTCTGGCTTACTATTTGTCTGCGTCTATGAAATGTAAGAGTGTCAACCAAGAAATACATAAATATGTATTGACTCCCTTGTCTTCTTTTCTCACTTGATATTTTGTGACATTTAAAATTTTTTAAATCTCAGGTATATTTGTTTCGTTTCTAGGTGAGAGTCTGTCAGTAGAGAAGGTCATAACTCAAAAAAAGGTAAGTGGTCTAGGATTTACCAAATTGATTAGAATTAATGGAACCCAAAATAGAATCAGAAGATAATAGATTTTACAAAGAATCACTTCTTATTATTACTGTGTTTTTCCTCTGCAAGTACCTCCATATCTTGCTAAGGTATATTTAACTATAAAATAACAGGCAAAAAATGAAAAAAAATGCCCCAAATATTCATTATTATCTTTATCCCTTAGGTAAGATTAATCAAAATTTTAAAACCTTTCTTTTTCAAATTAGGTAAGGCTGATTATTTGTTTTCACATTTTAGTTTTGATTTTTTTATAAAGTTGATGTTGTTCACACAAGGTCAAACATCCATATGGAAACTGAAAATTTTAGTCACGTATCCAGATGTTTGACTATATTAAATCATTTTTTAGTTTGGATTCCCATTTTGCCAAGATTATATTCTTCATCTTATAAAACCTTTGCTTAGAACCTTATTCTTCACTTAGGGCCAAATTATGATCTGCTAGGTGAATGTGTATTCTTCAGTTTTCCACAAAGAAATTGAACTGCAATTTATTCCATGTCAACTATGATAATGGCAATCACCATATTAAAGCTGAAGGAGCCTTTATAAATGTTACCTGTTTCAGCACCATGTCAGCAGAAAAGAAAACAGATACCCCAAGACACCAAGCAGCATGTCCAAGATCACAAAATTAGTGACAAAACAGTAAAGCTAGTAGTTGATTGTTTTAGCATTCCACCACACTTCTTATATTTACTATTACTTATTTACCTTACTGCATGGCTCACAGAATTTATAGTCTGCTCTTAGAAGTTAAGTGACCAAAATAGAATGTCCGGGTTTTACAAAAACAAGTAAAACCAGTAGAGTTTCGACTATTCCAGATCCAGTAGTCTCTGTGTAAGATTCCATGTGGTCATTAATCTATCAGGTCTTTAACTCCTCTAGGCTTTAACCTCTCATCTATAAAATAGACCTAAGTTTGGGGAGGATTATATAATATGATATTTACACTGTTATTAAGATATGCCTGGAAAGGAAGGGATTAGAAAAGGCTGAGGCTTAAATGGAAGGAAACAGTAAATAGATTTAGCATTTGATTAGGTACCTTCTATGGGCCAATGAATGTGCTTGTGCTAAGGATGAGAATATTGAGGCTCTGAATACTAAAATAACTTATTCAGTTCATTTAACTTACATAGGTAGAAATGGTGCTTATAATCATTATTATGTTTTTCAGTTATTAAGATAGGGCTGAAATAGGACTGGAAACATGGAAATGGGGATGGAAATGTTGTAATGTGGAGGCTTTTAAATATAGTAATGTTGGTCGGGTGTGGTAGCTCATGCGTAATCCCAGCACTTAGGGAGGCCAAGGCAGGTGGATATTTTGAGGTCAGAAGTTTGAGACCAGCCTGGCCAACATGGTCTCTACTAAAAATATAAAAATTAGCCAGGCGTGGTAGTGCCAGCCAGTAATTCCAGCTACTCGGGGGGCTGAGGAAGGAGAATTGCTTGAGCCTGGGAGGTGGAGGTTGCAATGAGCCAAGATGGCTCCACTGCACTCCAGTCTGAGCAACAGAGTGAGACCCTCTCTCAAAAAAA
>NW_016107342.1:13098851-13134753 GCF_001604975.1 Cebus imitator | reverse complement strand
AATGTTTAACCATTAAAAATGTAAAGCAAAACTAAAGCAATAAGGAGCAGATTAGTATAGGAAGATAATGATGGAGGATGGTATCTAACCTAGAAGAGGATGTTTGTTTACTACTGACAGATGAAAAATAATAACATTTTGTAATAGATTAGTGTAGAATCAGGATAAAGTAAGAACTAAATGTATCAGTCAGCAAGAACTATATAAATACTAAGTATGCACAGAATAAAGTATCTATAGAATCTTTCTTAGACATGCAATATATCTATTCTACAGAAAAAATTAAGTTACTTCTCCAGTACAACAACATGTAGCTAGGAAGTGAAGAAGATGAAAGAGTTATGATAAATTTTGAAGAAGGATGATAAACAAAACTTGGTGAAGAGAACCACTTCAGAAATTATTTTTCATGTAAACATATTATTGTACTAATATCAATTATAATTTTAAAAAACCATACTTAGGAAGATCTGATTGTATAGTGGGTAGAGATGTCAGAGGCATTAAAACCCGAGTAACTCCATCTTGAGTGAGGGCGAGGAAAATGAGGCTGGGACTTGCTGGGTGGCATTCCCAGAAAGTCAGGCATTTCTACCCTCTAGATGTTTAAGGAAACAAATTAATAGTGTTTACTAAACAGACCCACACTTGAGAGTGCCCGATATCTGAAAATTTGGAGAACAAAGGCATTTCTAACTTTGCTTTAAAGATAATAATATTCTTTCAATATTTAGTAATTAGGAAAATTAGTCCTTTATCACAAAGCTTTGCAGCAGAACACATCTCCCCATATATACAAGCATCGTACCTAGAGTGTACCCATTCCTCCTCTTACTTTTGGGAGTGCCCTACTCTGTCTAAAGAGTATCCGTACTTTCACCACTTCACTTTCTTAATCAACTTGCTTTTACTTTGCACTATGGACTCGCCCTGAATCCTTTCTTGCACAAGATCCAAGAACCCTCTCTTGGGGTCTGGATTGGGACCCCTTCCTATAACAGAGAAGAGAGGGGAAAAAAAATGTTGGTGAAATATGTATGCATTTTTGATGACTTTAGCCTGGAATTCTAATTAACATCCATTTAGTAGCTATTATTGGATAAGTGAACTACTGAGTCATGAATAATGAGAGGAAAGATTATGATGGAAAAGACAAGCTTTAGAGTCAATTTCATAAAAATAGTAGTTGAAATTTTGAGAGTGAATACTGCACTGAGGGAAGAGGTATGTCAACTTAGAAACTGTTGTCAGAAGCAGTAAATGCCCAATTTTATGTGAAAAGAAAGAAGAGGAAACAAAAAAGGAGCTGTCACAAAGCAGTAAAACCAGGTTAGAGCAGTGTCACAAAAACCTTTTAAGGAAGTGGATAGTTGACTGTCAAGTATTGGAAGCAAGTACATTAAAATGATAACTGACAGAGCTGCTGTGTGGTCATAGTTACATTGTAAGTGCCACAGAGACAAGGGAGGGCAGAAAGCAGGGAATACAGAGAAGATACATGGTGAGGCAGGAAAAAGAGGGAAACCAGCAGTCCCTAAAACCTATTCTCAGATCTTCTATTAATCTGAGGAAGATATTTTTGCTGACCCATGGTGAAATTTGAAAACAAAAGCAAACTAAAGGTAATTCAAATAAATAAAAATTGAAAAGTAAATAAAAATCAAAAGATTCTATAAATATTTGTTTCCTCTGTTGGGGGATTTAAATCCTTTTCTAAATAAAATGATCATAATCAGACTAACTGGGAATTAAAATATAATTTTTTGTGTGTGGTAAAACAAAAAGTTGGCAACCATAAGTTGACCTGAAATTACTTTTATAAATATATAATACAGGTCAATAGAATTTCAAAGGTATATGAACTCAAGGAAAATAAGATCTTTAAGAAAAAGTAAGTGTGTTACATTATAACACCACATATCTACAACCATCTGATCTTTGAAAAACCTGACAAAAACACCAGTGGGGAAAGGATTCCCTATTTAACAAATGGTGTTGGGAAAACGGGCTAGCCATATGCAGAAACCTGAAACTGAACCCCTTCCTTACACCTTACATAAAAATTAACTCAAGATAGATTAAAGACTTAAATGTAATACCTAAAACCATAAAAACTCTAGAAGAAAACCTAGGCAGTACCATTCAGGACATGGACATGGGCTAAGACTTCATGACTGCAACACGAAAAGCAATATCATAAAAAACCAAAATTGACAAATCGGATCTAATTAAACTAAAGAGTTTCTGCACAGCAAAAGAAACTATCATCAGAGTGAACAAGCAAACTACAGAATGGGGAAAAATTTTGCAATCTATCCACCTGCAAAGGGTTCATAGAATCTACAAAGAACTTAAACAAATTTGCAAGAAAAAAAAAAAACAATCCCCATAAAAAGTGAGTAAAGGATGTGAATAGACACATCAAAAGAAGACATTTAGGTGGCTAACAAACATTTAAAAAAAAAAAAATCTCATTATCTCTGGTCATTAGAGAAATGCAAATCAAAACCACAAGGAGATAGCATCTCATGCCAGTTACAGTGATCATTAAAATGTCAGGAAACAACGGATGCTGGAGAGGATGTGGAGAAATAGGAATGTTTTACACTGCTGGTAAGAGTATCAATTAGTCCAACCACTGTGGAAGACAGTGTTGAAATTCCTCAAGGATCTAAAACAAGAAATACCATTTGACCTAGTAATCCCACTACTGGGTATATACTCAAAGGTTTATATATTATTCTACTATAAAGACACATACACACGTATGTTTACTGCAGCACTGTTCACAATAGCAAACACTTGGAACCAATCAAAATGCCCATCAATGATAGGCTGGATAAAGAAAATGTGACACATATACACCATGGAATACTATGCAGCCATAAAACAAGGATGAGCTCATGTCCTTTGCAGGGACATGGATGAAGCTGGAAACCATCATTCTCAGCAAACTAACACAGGAACAGAAAACCGAACAATACATGTTCTCACTCATAAGTGGGAATTGAACAATGAGAACACATGGACACAGGGAGGAGAACATCACATACTGGAGCCTTTTAGGTGTTTGGAGAATAGGGAAGGGATAGCATTATGAGAAATACCTAATGTACATGATGGGTTGATGGGTGCAGCAAAACACCATGGCAGGTGCATACCTATGTAACAAACCTGCACGTTCTGCACATGTATCCCAGAACTTAAAGTATAATTTAAAAAAGAAAGGAAGAAAAAGTGTGGATGTGAAGGGAAATCAAGGAAGCTGCATCTGAATAAGGTGGCTTTGTTACCCTAGGAATGTGATATAGAAAAAATATATAGAGAAAAATATTGCATATTCAGACTAGGAGAGCTAGTTGATAGACACTTAAAGAGGTAAGAAGGAGTAATATAAAGACTAAAGATAGAAATATTAGCCTTAGAAACACTGACACTCAATCATCTGAGGCAGGAAATTGATGAAATTGATGTCCTTGCCCTTCTGCAAGGAATTTTCCCTTTACTTAATATGCAGGCAGATATATTAAAACATGAATTGTGAATGTGTTAGTGAGAAATTAGCCTTTTGTTATGAATACATTTATGTAATATGTTTTAATTATAATGATAATTAATTATGTGATAAGTGATAAACAATTCTGTCCCAATGATATATGTTGCATTCTAGGATTATCTGATTTTAAATGTGGTAATCCCTAGTTATGTTTTTCTTTGTCTAATCTGTCAAGTTCCCACATGTTGTAAGCAGTCTGGCATATGGTAGGTGCTCAGTAAATATTGGTTTGAATCATGGAAAAATATTTGTGAATTGTCATTCGGTTACAGTGGTTCCCACTGGTAATCCCAGTACTTTGGGAGACCAAGGGAGAAGGACTGCTTGAGCCCAAGAGTTTAAGACCAACCTGAGCAATATAGAGGAACCTGTCTCTATAAAAAAATTTTAAAATTAGCCAGGCATGGTGGTGCATGTCTATGGTCCTACCAGGAGTCTGAGGCAGGAGGATTGCTTGAAGCTGGGAGGTCAAGGCCACAGTGAGCCCTGTTCTCGCCACTGCACTCCAGCCTGGGCAACAGAGCAAGACCCTGTCTCAAAAAATTTTTTGTAAATTTTTCAGTGTGAAGCAATAATGTTTCCATTTGTGCTCACCTACCTACTTACAGGCTCTTTTTTTGGTGTTTTCATAATTATCCCATTTTACCAACAAAGCATGAACACATGATAGCAGGCTCATGCATTTTCAATGGTCTGTCATTGGTAGTATAAGTAATTACGTGCTATACGTAAGATTTTCTCTGTGTTGGTGTGGAAAAGTTAATGTCCTTTATGTGGCTAGAATGAGTTATCAACTAGCATTTATGTGTTTTACAACAAATTGTTTGTCACTTTCTCTGATTAAATGTGCCCATAATAACATTATTGTCATCATTCTTCTTAAGTTGCAGTTGATATTTAAATCATGCTGTCTCCTCTTCCTGGAAGGGCCATGCCATTTTCTAAATAAATGTCTCCCTTCAGGTGGAAATGAATAACCAAAAGTCAGCCATATTAATATATAAACACTTCAACTCTAAACTTTATAACACATGATTGAAGTGTGAATAGCAGTTAATCTGTAATAACTTCCTTAACAGAATATAATGTGATTCAAAATAACAGAAAAGAGTTTATTTTAAAGGATATTTTGGTGGTTCCTTTATTTACTTTCCTTACATTGTATATTTTTATATTGTATCTCTAATAATAAAATCCAAGCCATATTTATCATAGCTTTCTGGTTTTGCCTAATTTTATCTAATTTCCCTTGAAAACAATACACAATCTTGACATAAAACACTTTTAGTTGCAAAGTCTGCATGAGTTAGACTTTTATCTACCTCAAAAATATTTCCGTGTCCATATAGATTAAGTTAAATATAGAACTGAATAATTGCTGAATTAGTATTTAAATCTAATGAAATTCCAATCCTGACTTACCCTTTTTTTTCCCCCAGAAGCCAGATTCGGATGTTTCACTCGAAAGATAAATGCCTAAATTCTTCATTTCACATCACTTTCTGGATAGATATGTCTTATGTATGTATATTAATTGTCTGTAAAGATTTTGAATTTAATTAAAAGGCACAGTAAAATTCAAATTAAGTTATAGTTTTAGATTACATATTCCTGGGAATGTTATAGTTTTCATATCACTGGCTTTTTGCTGTTTCATAGAAAAGCTTTATTAAAAAGGCTTTAAAGTGAGATTAATTTAAGTTTAAATTGTCACTTGCAGAACTCTTTCAGCTAGCCTGAAGCAAAATTACATCTAATTCAAAATTGGAATAAAAGATTTTAGTCCTTTCAAATCTTTTAACTGGTGCTAACCCTCATTGCATTTTTAATTTTCACAATCCACAGAGAAATTAACCATACTGTGTAGACTATCAGTTAGTCTAAATTATTGAAGAGGAATGCAAGTGTATGGTGTGATAGCATATGTTAGTTCAGTAGTTTAGTGGCGGAAAAAAAATAAAGTAAGTTTGCTAATTATGATACAATATAACCTTGGGAAGTTCTTTGACTCCTCCCTTTCTTTTATACCATACATCTAATCTCAGAAAATTGTATGAGCCTTATCTGCAGTTTCTGTTCAGGAACTTACCACTTCTTATCACCTCCAGTGCTATTACTCATTCCAAGTTACTATTGTCACTTGCTTATTGTATTGGATTCCAACTAGAGTCTACTACATTCTACCGCTTCGCACTTCTATCCTTCCCCATTGCAGTCTATCTCAATCCAGCATCCAAAGTGATGCTGTAGAAACACAATTCAGGTTTTTGGTGCCCTTCTGCTCAAAGCCCTCCAGTGACTTCAAATTTGCCAGAGTAAAAACAGAGTTCTTGTATTTGCAAACAATGCTTTCTTTTTTTAATTAATTTATTTATTTATTATTTTACTGTACTTTAGTTTCTGGGGTACACTTGCAGATCATGCAGGACCGTTGCATAGGTACACACATGGCAGTGTGGTTTGCTGCCTCCATCCCCCCGTCACTCACATCTGGCATTTCTGTCCATGTTATTCCTCCCTGACCTCCCAACCACCCCTCTGTCCCTCCCTTGGCCCCTCAACAGACCCCAGCATGTGATGTTCCCCTCCCTGTGTCCATGTGTTCTCATTGTTCAACAGAGGCCTATGAGTGAGAACATACAGTGTTTGATATTCTGTTCTTGTGTCAGTTTGCTGAGAATGATGGTTTCCAGCTTCATCCATATCCCTACAAAGGACTTGAACTCAACATTTTTTATGGCTGCATAGTATTCCATGTTGCATATGTGTAACATTTTCCTTGTCCAGTCTATCGTCGATGGGCATTTGGGTTGGTTCCAGGTCTTTGCTATTGTAAACAGTGATGCAATGAACATACATGTGCATGTGTCTTTATAGTAGAACAATTTATAATCCTTTGGGTATATATCCAGTATTGGGGTTGCTGGATCAAATGGAATTTCTATTTCTAAGTCCTTGAGGAAGTGCTACACTGTCTTCCACAATGGTTGAACTAGTTTACACTTCCACCAACAGTGTAAAAGTGTTCCTATTTCTCCACATCCTCTCCAGCATCTGTTGTCTCCAGATTTTTTAATGATTGCCATTCTAACTGGAGTGAGGTGGTATCTCAATGTGGTTTTGATTTGCATTTCTCTAATAATCAGTGATGATGAGCATCTTTTCCTGTTTGTTGGCCTCATATATGTCTTCTTTTGAAAAGTGTCTGTTGATATCCTTCACCCACTTTTGGATGGGTCTGTGTGTTTTTTTCTTATAAATCTGTTTTAATTCTTTGTAGATTCTGGATATTAGCCCTTTGTCAGATGGGTAGATTGCAAAAAATTGTTTCCCATTCTATTGGTTGCTGGTTCACTCTAATGATTGTTTCTTTTGCTGTACAGAAGCTCTGGAGTTTGATTCAGTCCCATTTGTCTATTTTGGCTTTTGTTGCCAATGCTTTCGGTGTTTTAGTCATGAAGTCCTTGCCTATGCCTATGTCCTGAATGGTTTTGCCTAGGTTTTCTTCTAGGGTTTTTATGGTGTTAGGTGTTATGTTTAAGTCTTTAATCTCTCTGGAGTTAATT
This sequence comes from Cebus imitator, assembly GCF_001604975.1. Lineage (NCBI taxonomy): Eukaryota > Metazoa > Chordata > Mammalia > Primates > Cebidae > Cebus > Cebus imitator. The sequence goes on along the minus strand of NW_016107342.1, from coordinate 13,127,631 downwards.
TTAGTGTAAGGTGTCAGGAAGGGGTCCAGTTTCTGCTTTCTGCACACTACTAGCCAGTTTTCCCAACACCATTTATTAAACAGGGAATAATTTCCCATTGCTTGTTTTTCTCAGGTTTTTCAAAGATCAGATGGGTGTAGATGTGTAGCACTTCCTCCAAGGCCTCTGTTCTGTTCCATTGGTCTATATCTCTGTTTTGGTACCAGTACCATGCTGTTTTGATTACTGTAGCCTTGTGGTATAGTTTGAAATCAGTTAGCGTGATGCCTCCACTTTTGTTCTTTTTGCTTAGGATTGTCTTGGCTATGCAGGCTCTCTTTTGGTTACATATAAAGTCTAAGATGTTTTTTCTAGTTCTGTGAATAAGGTCATTGGTAGCTTGATGGGGATAGCATTGAATCTATAAATTACATTGGGCAGTATGGCCATTTTCATGATATTGATTCTTCCTAACCATGAGCATGGACTGTTTAATGATTTCTAACATCTGGGGCAGGATGATTCATTGACTTCCACCTGTTCCTCTTCTGGATTACTCTGCCCCAGCCAAACTCCCATCTCAGGACATTTCCCAAGTCACTCCCTCTCCCTGGAATGCGGTGCTCCAGATCTTGAATAAGCTCTTCAAATTCTTGCTCAAATGTCACCTTTTCAGTGAGGCATTACTCAACCACTGGATTTAAAATTACAATTTCCCTCAGGACCACAATCTCCACTTACATTCCCCTGCTTTATTTTTTCCATTGCCATTAACTCCTTCTAAAATATCACAACTTTTTTTTATTATGTTTAGGTATCTGCCGTACCATATTAGAATGTAATCTCCAAGAGAGAAGATATTTGTGTTGATTTGGCTCACTGATGTATCCTCATCCAAATTATAAAAAGGCTTAGAGTACAGGCAATCAAGGAACAAGGTAGGGACAATCAATCAAGATGCTTTGGTGGTTCACAGGACCAAATTCATCGTCAATGGTTTAGAAAATGTATCAGAAATTAGGTGACATTTCACAAGAACCCTAAAGGATGATATGAAGGTACAGATACTGGAGAGGCCCAAAGCATGCTCAGGGGTGTCTAGGTCCCTCAGACCTCGGAGTACACAGAGGAGAGTTTTGGAAGAGGACAAACACATATTCAGAGCATTTGATGGAGGATCTTGACCACTGAAGAACTTATATTCCTTATGGATTTTCTGTTTTATTTTTGTTCCCTTGAGATTATCTAAGACAGTATACTAATATGTACAGGCCACTAAGCTATTAATACGGTTCAGAATAAAACAGCGACTACGAAAGGAACTTCTCTCTGATTCTACCATCTCCTGAATCATTCATCCATCACATGTTTTCTGTTTTCTGTCCACTCACTGGTTAAAAATTTTTTTGTACTTCTAACCACAGAGAATGTTCAGTGAGTAGCTCAGCTAATTAGAACTTATTTCCAGCCTGTGTATGAAATGGAGTAACTAAAAACGACTAAATAAATTTAAAAAAATAAGGCTTCCCAGTGTGTGAATTCTTGGTTCATGTTGTAAGTTTAATTAGAATTGGATTAGAATCAAGATCAAGGGTGGTCATACATCTTCTAATTAATTTCAGGATTTAGCATTTGAACTCTTCTGCAAGTTCAGGTCAATTTTACTTTCTTGCTCTCTTGCTAGAAAAGCAAAGCAGCTAGTAAATGTTCATTTTAGACACTAATTGCAAAGTTCTAAGATGTACTTCGGTGAATGACAGTAAGTACATCTGGCCTCACAAAATAGAACGCTCTCTTTGAATTTGTACAAAAAGTCAATGAATCTTAATATTATAATAAATGCTAGCCTCATATTAAATAAAACAAACTTTTGACAATGCAGTGAAGAAGACATATGTTCTCCTATTTAAACCTCTAATACTTGGCATTCCCATATGCACCTTGCATTCCAGAGATATAATGATTCATAAGCAATGATAATTATAAATGAAGCATACAATATTACTGGTGACATTACCAAATTCTCTCGTTTATTTACTGTATACAAATTATGTTGAATAGATTTCTGAGATTTTAAAAACTCTTCATGTATGTGTGTGTGTGTCACAGTGGAAAAGAAAAAGGCCCACAACAATATTACTCGACTTTGTAAATCATTATGTTACAATTCATAGAGCTAATGAGTGTTTAATTGATGAGGAAAAACGTACCAGCAGATACCTAGTTTTTCACGTTCGTTTTAGAATTTTAAATATTGATGCTAATAAACTATGTATTTGCTATTTTGTGAATACCACAGTAGTAAAATGATCTCCATAAAGAAGGCACATACAGGTTTAATCTCCTTCTTCAAGGAGAGCTTTTATATTTTTATTTGATACTTAAGATTGGTGTTAACTCTAATCGGAATATAACTTCCTATAGAAAACCTCTAGTGGTATAATTTACCCGCAAAAATTAGCTGCCCTGTGGAATGTTGCAATGATATTAAACAGAAAAAGTAGATATTTTAATAATAACAAAAGTATTCTACTTTTAAAATAATAATTAAAAATTTTAAAAGCCTCATACATTTCACTTTATGGAAGATAGAACAAAAAATATACTATTTTTGCATAGGAATGAAGAACATATTTAAATATTCTCAATCAGGTGACCTTTTGTTTCACTGCACGATATTTGTCCTTGTTAAGCTCTGGTGCCAAAAGATTATTGCATTTTAAAGCCATTTCAAGGCTAAAAATATTCAGAATTTCTATTTCATAAAAATGTAAATTTGCATAAAGTGATTTACACTCTTAAAACACAGCGAGCATGAAACTAGATTTTTCTTATTACGGTATGGCTTGTGAATGTCAGATCAGAAGTGTATATTTTGATTATTATTTTTATAGGAATATAATGAAAGTTCACTAGGTAGTTCATATATTTAAGAATATCTGGCCACTTCTAGACCAATTAAATCATCTTGCTTTGTTCTTCTGACATGAGCAAGAAAAAAACTAATGGAAAAACAGACTTTAAAATGAGATCTTTAAAACAAAATGTAAAAAAAAAAATCAACAGTGAAATACTGTTTACTTAAGAATAGATGGTATTATCTCTAATGTGTTTATGCTTGAAAAGGTAATTGTAGAAATTTGAAACACTATTATTATTTGCTTTGTTTTAAAAGGTGAGTAGTTTGTATAAGAGATACATTTATTTTTGATGTTGTTCATAGCACATACTGAAAAGAACTTAAACTACAGGCCTCAACTTATTTAAGGGCATGACATTCAATGTATACTCTTTACTTGGACATTTCTATCACTGCAGGCTATAGCTCATTCTGTACAGTGTTTTCTCATTAAGCCATGTGAAAGGGACTAAATAAACAAATCTTACTAATTTTATTTTATTTCATTTTTTGAGACGGAATCTCGCTCTGTTGCCCAGGCCGAAGTGCAATAACAGGATCTCGGCTCATTGCAGCCTCTGCCTCCCAGAGTCAAGCCATTCTCCTGCCTCAGCCTCCGGAGTAGCTGGGATTACAGGTGCACACCACCACGCCCTGCTAATATTTTGTATACTTTTTTAGTAGAGATGAGGTTTCACCATGTTAGCCAGGATGGTCTCTATCTCCTGACCTCATGATCCATCCACCTCAGCCTCCTAAATTGCAGGGATTACAGGCATGAGCCACTGCCCCCGGCCAAATCTCACTGATTTTATAATGCTGTGTCTAAAAGACCACAGATAAAGATTAGTGGAGACCAGGTACTGCAAAGGCACAAACAGCTAGCACATCCTATCTGAAGAATTATATCTGAATCAGTTGGGAATTTACTCTTGTTCTATACCTTTCTATCAACAACCGTACCCTTCCCCCTAGTGCCAGCTTTGAAGGAGAATTTTCTATAGCTTCTGATGTGTGTACCTATCCTTGCCCACATTTTCTTATATCTAATGAGCTGATGCAATAAATATATTGTTACCTTCTCCCTGGCCCAATTTCCATATCCCACCTTGGTCCATGACTTTCAGCATAATTCCTTATTTCTTGGTATCCATGTTAATTCTTCATCTCAATGCCTTGGAGTGTGTATAACCCAGCTCCCTGGCATGAATTTGTAAGGTTCAAATTCACATATTCTTTCTTTTTAATAGGTTGATTTCTACTTTATTTCAAGGCTGAATACCCCAGTAAATTCATGAGGTTACCGAGATCAAAAAGCACACACAAAGCAAAACATGGTAGACATGCTCTTTGGTACATTCTTCGAGGTCAATACTCCCACAAAGTCAATACTCTCAAGTTAAAATAAACTAACTCTTGCTGAAGAGGCCAATGGTAGGGAGTAAAGGGAAGATGTTACTTCTTCCAGAATCCTTCCCATTTTAGTATAATATTTCTAGACACAAAATACCATGAGCCAAGTAATGAATTTCTAAAAGTGAAATTCCAGGCACAATGGGAAGCGGATGAAAAGGTAGTTTGAGACTGGGATGGAGAGTTACCACATAATTCTCACATCTTATATAGGTAAGTATTTGCCTTCTACTGTTTTGTGATAGTCCAGCCCTATCTCTATGAAACATTTCATGTGGCTATCAAACAGATATCTTTATCCCCTTTTCCCTCTAGATTTGCTTTTAATTTATATAATAATGATAGAGTATCTTATTATTCTCAGTCTTTTAACAAAATAGAATATGCCTACCCAATTAGTAGAATATTAAATCCATTTTGGTCCATGCTATCAGGCAGCTATTCAATAAAAAGAAAAATTGTGTGTGGAGATTTGTAGCCTCCTAATGCAGCTGTGACTGAAAGGAGTTTGCCTGATAGGCGAGACAGCTGTATGAAGAGTTTGGGTCACATCTCAGTATGCTAGGAAGTAATTAATTATAAAATCAGATTATCATTTGTTATAACCACTAAAGCGTCTGTACATCTGGTCCAATAGTCCTCTCTATTCTGGTGGTTATCCTAACTCCTTTTTCAGCAAATCTTCACATTTCGATTATTTTGCAATTTAGGGCTTAGAGTTCCTAACTCTGACCTGCATCAGAGTCACCTGGAGGACTTAGTAAAATATAGTTCTGACCCTTGCCTTGGAGTTTTTGATTCAGTAGATCAAGGAAGAGTTTCCTGAAAAATGATGGTTCCTATCCTTTCCCGGGTGATGCCGAGGCTGCTGGTCCAGGGATTACACTTAAGAAATAAGCAACAAGAATTACACTTGAGACCTAGTTTCTTGATTCTTGCTAAAACCTCTTTCTAGCAAGTTTTTTAACTTCCTTCACTTTTCTGGTAGCTTGTCATGTCAATAATCAGCTGAAATCTTTTTTTTTCTTTTTTTGCATTTGTTTTTTTTGCTCTCATGACACAGAATTGCTTAAAAAAATGAAAATCTGTGTGACATAGCCCTTTAAAATCTCAGGTTAATTGAGTTCTTTAGGTTTTCACAGCTACTCTATAATCTGATTTCCCTTTTTGCTTTCCTCTTTGACTGCCTGTCATTTTTTTTCTGATATTCCTCCATAAATACGTATCTGCCTCTTGAATACACATCTAGGTATTTCATTCATCCATTTGGTTATTCAAAACCTATTTATTGAGCACCTATCGCATGGAGATAAAGAGAATACAAATAAACAGTGTCGCTTTCATAAAGGGCTGTGCATTCTATTTGAGGACAAAGTCTAAAAAATTAATAACATTAGGTAGTGATGTGTGTGGGAACACAAACCAAAGCAGAGAAAATTGACATTTTTTGATATGCATATAATCATACATTTCCTTTTTTCCTAAATGAATTTTTCTTATTTGCATTACCGGGTACCATTATTATCCTGTCATCTAACTCTCCTCTTTCCCTCACAACTTTCCTCCCATCCCAAACGCTTCCCACACTCACTCAGTCATCGGGTAACTTCTACTTCCTCGAAACCATTTCAAACTATAGTTGTATTACAACCATTTTCAGTCAGTTTTTACAAAGATATTTTACCAGGAACAGTTTAATATCTAACTTTAATACCACACTTTTCTGTGAGACACACTTACGAAAAACAATGTTTTAAGTCAGATCGTGGTGCTAATCCAAAAACACATTTACTCAGAGAGGCAAGTACTTTTATTTTTTCCATTTAGAAATAAGGAGACAAAGGTATTTTACAAAGGCAGAAATTTGAATCTGGGTATCCAGAGGCCAGAACCTGCACTTGTAACAATAATATGATAGTGTGGTAATAACTGTGATTGAAAGAAGGAGATACCAAGTGCTGTGTCAGCAAAGAACAGGACAATTAACTCTGCCCAGAGGATCTCAAAATATTTATCCTAGATGGGTCACCCTGGTGAGTATTATGTCACCTGCAGCTTGAGCATGCCTTTACATTAAAATTTCTATAGAAGCAACTCTCTTCCTATATATATTTTAATCCTTCCAGAGCATACATTTCACACCGTGTGTGTGATAATTTATTAACGAGTTGATTGATTAACTTAGTTTTAAGAATATCTAAATAGGAAAAAGCTTTATGTACTATGGTGAGGAATGTGCCCCATGCATTTGAACAGAAGGCTAAGGCAGGTTTTGAATTACAATGATAACAAGGATGAATAGATTTGACCTACTACCCGGCATCTTCCATAAATTTCCACTCTCCATTGCCTATACGCTCACAGACAGTGAACAGGGTAAGCCCAGCTATTACAATGGTAAGAAGAGCCAAAGAGAAAGTCAAAGCAGACATGAGCTAGACCTGACAGTTATTTGGCCTATGAAATGATTTAAATAATAAAGGAGATCAACATTTCAAAATCCTGTCTAAAAAACTCATACTTTATTTTTGCCTGCTTTTTGGAAACTGTCAAGACACTGCCACCTTTAAAACATTGCAAGAGCTGTGCAAACTTTCATAGAATTTGATGCACATTTTTACTCTCATTTTTAACTTAAACAACACATCTGTTAAGATATGAGTCTGCCTGTGCTTCAATCAAGTTGCACCATTTTTCTCTCTTAGCTTATATGCATAACCACATTAAGACAGCTGAAAAGAAACGCCAGGTGACAATTTCATTGTTCTGAAGAATTGTTCCTGCGATCAGCCTACCAAGTCATTTATGGTCATATTCCATAATGAATGAATCTATGTGATAAATAACGCCTTAGAGCTTTTCCAAATAATCATTTATTATAAAATGTATTTCATATATATGTATACATTTTTCCATCTCAACAAACCTTTAGTGACTAAATTTAATAAATAAACCATATTCAATTAGGTAAGCTTATTGAAAGGCTAACTTAAAATCTATTTTCTAGACAATGATGCAAGTTGGCATTTACACTATAGCCAAACAAATCAGAAGTCTGTCAGGCAGTAAATACGATGTTTTGGAGGGAATTGGGGGAAGCTGGCTATCTATAAATGTGTATTGCCCACACATCTTAAATCATGATATTATAGGGGAGATTAAAACCTATAGTTTGGCCACTTACATAAAAATATAAACATATTTTCATTTTCAAGTATTAATTTTTGATGCTGCTGGGACCAAGAATGGGTTATTTTTCATATTTTCTCATGGTACATCTTGTCCTCGTCATAAGAAGAATTGCTTTTCTCCTACGACAAGGAAAGAGAAACATGAGCACTGAGCCAAAATTTCTCAAGTTGACAGCAAGTATGACTTTATGGGTGCTATAAGAAAATGATCTATTCACTTGCAGCAGCTAGAAAAGATTTTGTAATTCAACCAGGTTGTGAAAGGTCACCCTTACTCAGTTGAAATAGATGAGGGGAATTTGCATGCACTTTGTGTGTGCGTTGTAAGTGGCATATATCTGGCCATGTGAATGCTGCTTCCCATGGAGAGTGGTCACACTGCTGTATTCATCCATTGCCAATGCACAAATGAGAATCCTCGAATTTGAAAAAACTCAACAGACTGTCTAGTTCAATCCTTTCCTTTTTTTGAAAATATGGAATTCTTCAGGAATTTGCATGTCATCCTTACGCAGGGGTCATGCTAGTATTTGTTGTATCATTCCAATTTTAGTATATGTGCTGTCAAAGCAAGCAATCGTTTTTTTTAAATAAAGAGATTCTGATTTATAGGGGTTGTTCTCTTTCCAAATACTATATTAGAATTAGCTTAAAAAGTGAGCAGTAAAGACTAGCATTTCTAAGTTCTTTAAAAATCTTTCCACAATGGTCTATAAATATTGTAATTGTGTAGTAAATAAAATGAGGAAGACATATTTTTACCTTTCTATGTCAAGAGAATGGGATAAAACATGAATGGCATATGTTCTACACTGCCAAACAGGCTAACATTAGCTGAATTTTATCAAGTACCTATGTGCCAGGCCTTGTTCTAACTTCCTCACATACATTTATTTGTTTCTCACAGTAATCCACTGAGGGAAGTAATATCATTAACATTTGTTAGATTAAGAAATTAAAACACACACACACACAGGCACATACACACACACACACACAGATTAAGTAACGCACTCAAGACTGCATAGCTTGAAACTGATATCCAAGATAAAACTTCAGAGTTTGCATTTTAGTAGCAATGGAATATTCTCCTAGCGACTTTGAGATAGATACCAAGAGTGACATTTCTTTTATTCAAAATCTGTAGCATTGCTTATGGGCTGAAGGTAGCTGTCTGTTTTAGAAATCTTGGTTAGATTATGTATAACTGGTACTTTTCTCAGTATTTTGACTTATTATTCCACTCTTGGTGAATATTGATTGAGTCGTTAATGAATGATTTTATTACTACTTATGAGATAGAAGTTAGCAGGATAAAAATTCATATTAACATTTAACATTTATTTAATAACTCATTCATTCACTAAATAAGTATTTACTAAGTCATTATTATCCTAAGGATCAGTCCTAGTCCATGAACCAAAAAAAAATGTGTCCTTCTCTTAAGGAGCTGCAGAGAGGGGATATGTTGTTTGGTTTACTTTAAAAACAACTTACATACAGTAAAATGCTCTCTTTTTGGTCCAGAAGTCCGTGAGTTTGACAAATGAACAGAGTTGTGTTGCTATCAAGACAATTAGGTTACATAACAATTCCATTACTCCCAACAGTTCCCTTGTGTAGCCCCTTTGCCGTCAACCATTCTATTACCCCCAATACACTTACAAACACTGACTTAATCATTTTTTTAGTTTTATCTTTTCTAGAATGTCATAAAAATAGAATTATGGAATATAGCAGAATTTTGATTCTGGCTTCTTTCACTTAGCTGAATGTATTTTATATTTGCTGTGTGTATCAATACTTCATTCCTTTCTTTGCTGAGTAATATTCCATTATATGGATGTACCACAGTTGGTTTATCCATTCATTGGTTGATAGGCATTTGGATCATTTCCAGTTTGAGGCTATTACAAATAAAGTTGATATAAGCATTCATATACAAAACTGTGTTAATGCAAGCTTAATTTCTCTTAGGTAAATGCCTAGAAGTAGGGTTCAGTGGAACGTATAATTCTGACTTTGTATAAGAAAGCACCAACTATTTTCCAAAGTGATTGTAACATTTTGCACTCTCCCCAGAAATATGTGAGTTCTAATTTCTACATTCTCACAAACACTTGATGTTAACACTTTTCCCCCTAGCCATTATAATAAAAAATGCAGTGGTATTTCATTGTGGTTTTAATTTGCAGTTTTCTAACATCCAACCATGTTGGAGCTTTTCAAATGCTTATTTTTCTATCTTTTTGTCTTCTTTGGTGAAGTGTTGTTCAAATGTTTTGCCTTTTTTTTTTTCTTTTCTTTCCTTTTTTTTTTCTTCCGAGAACGAGTCTCACTCTGTCACCCAGGCTGAAGTGCAGTGGTACCATCTCAGCTCACTGCAACCTCTGCCTCCCGGATTCAAGCAATTCTCCTGCCTCATCCTCCTAAGTAGGTTGGGATTACTGGCACATGTCCCCACGCCTACCTAATTTTTATATTTTTAGTAGAGACATTGTTTCACCGTGTTGGTCAGGCTGGTCTCAAACTTCTGACCTTGTGATCTGCCTGCCTCAGCCTCCCGAAATGCCAGGATTACAGGTTGAGCCACCGCTCCCTGCCTCTTTTTTATTGGATTGCTTTCTTATTGTTGACAGATTTACTTTTTCACTCCCTTACTGATCATTCTCATCACTGATAATGCCTAAGTTCTTGAACGACTCCCCTTCTTCTGTCCCTACACTTGACCAATCATCAAAATCACCTAGTGAACTTGTTAACAGTTTCCAGGCCCTATCTCAGAGTTTCTCAATGAGAAGCTTCAGAGGGTAAGACCCAGAACCTAAAAATATCTCTCTATATGGAGATGCAAATTAAGACCACAATGAGATATCACTGCACATTTGTTAGAACAGTTAAAAGTATAATTTAGAAAATAATGACAATACCTAATTCTGGTGAGAATTTGAAGCAGTTTTACTGAAAGTTGGCCAGGTATCAATAAATACATGTCTAAATCTTAATGATTTTATGTATCTCAGAACTTACTGATGACATCTGTTATATCCTATTCTTAGAGTTATCTAGTCCCAGAACAATAGAAATAGAAAATATATAACACATCTACTAGCAAATTATTTCTATATACAAAGAAATAAACACACTTGTATTCAGAGAGGTGAAGGGGGGACAGTCCCAAGAGAGAAACAATTTACTAAAAAGTAGAACAACAAACATCTGGCCCATATTTCAGAGCTGTTCATGAGTTATTCTGAAAATGTCTCTCATTTGTAAAACCTTAGCCTCCAACATCTTTCAAGCATATTTGTGTCTGCAGAAAGCCCATCATATTTTTCTTCAATATGTTTTCCCCCCACCGTATCATTTTGTTAAAACACTAATCCAAACTTCTGTAATCCTACATTCCTCATGGTTTCTGGAGATGTTTCTTTATTTATTTTTCTTTTTACCTGATCTCAAAACTACCTGTTGCAATTAATTTCTATTATGACAAAAAGATTAAAGAAAGTTAATGTGTTAGAGCTCACAATAAATACTTCATTGTTACTTAAACAGGCTGAACACTGACCTTAACTTTTTTTCTATCAATTTTTCTCTCTCTCCCACAACCTTTGAAATATACTCACTGTGTCCATTTTAGAAAAAAAAAATCTCTGCACGTTACATTTATATTTATGGTTAATATTTGAATTTTAATGCATCTATATGGTGATCATGTATGTGTGTATTCTACATGTGGATATTTCTTACATGGTAAGCTCCTAGAGGGCAGTGAATGGCATGCATAATGAAGCTCCTTGAGGTATTTCACATAAAACCAGTTGCAATTATGCTTCTCATCAGTTATAAAGAAGGCTATAAAAGGACGAGTCATTAAAAATCAGTCAATATTTACTTCTTATGTTCATTAAGGCAAGAAATATAAATTGAGTAACCACTGCTAAACATATTGATGGTTGTAATTTAAGTAAATTTATGGACTTAACTATTGGAGGGCTTATATATTTAGTAATGATTTTCATCCTTAGCTCATTATATAAAGCTTTAAATGATAAATGGCCCTAGAATGCTTTCACAATTAAGTTGATACTGAGAAAATGATGAAAATGAGATAGCTGATATCTGGGGGCTAAGAAATTATGAAGGAATAATTTAAAAAGAAAAATAAGCTTTACCAGTATAAGCTTTACCTGAATTACTAAATTTAACCCTCAGAGCATATATTAAAACCAGGGGCCCAACTAATAAAGCCAGGAAACAGATTTGTATTGAGGATGGAATGGGGTGCAAGGCAAGTAAAATAAAGTTGTTTATGTAAGATTTTTATTAGAGATGATATGCCTGGGACTCATGACCTAGAAAGAAATCACTCCTGATGCCAAAGGCAGCCCTTGGTTATATTAGCTATCTTAAAATTGGGGCTGGTTGTTCTAAATATTTAGTACCAAGCAGTGTCACTAAAGTACTTTAGCTTTTCCCAGCCACAGTTTATTAGATATTTGAAATCCAAATGTTTCTCAGTCCTGTTCAAACCTATTTTTATCTCAGCTGATGTCAAAATTGTGTTCTTATAGACTTGTCAAAGACTTTTTTTTAAGGTTGCAGCATAATTTCAAGCTCTTCATGTTATTTCTTATACCTCCACATATTTTTACTCTGAATTATATAGTTTAAGTGTTTGTCATATGTGTGCTTTTTACAAGTATTCACACCAGTCTTCTATTTATTGTTTCTGTTAACTTTTCTCATTATATGATATGACATAGCTTTCTTTCTCTGTGTGTATATGTAACAAGATAAATGTTCATATGAAAGAGACAGACAAACATAAATCATTAAATCATTGGAATAGTTTACATTCTCATGTTATTGCTGAACTAAATATATCCCATAAAAATGGATATATTTAGAGAAAGGCTGATTTTACTTATTTATTGATAAGACAAACTTAATGTATTGACTTTCTAAAAAAAAAAAATGACATATTGTCAACTCCTCTTCCCTTTACCAGGCTGTCTTTCCAAACTTCCTACATCCATTATTCAACATCTGATTCAGTTTGAATTGTGCCCCTAATTTTAGGTGTTGAAATGTTAACCCCCAGTCTCTCAGAATGTGATCTTATTCAGAACTAGAGTCACTGAAGATGTAGTTAAGATGAGGTTATACTGGAGTAGAATGGGCCCCTAATCCTATATGCCTGGTGTCTTCATAAAAAGCATGCCAGAAAAAGAAACAGACATGCACACAGGAAGAATGCCCCATGCAGACTGGAGTCATGCTGCTGCAAGACAAGCCATTACCAGAAACTAGGAGTAGAGCATGAACATATCCTTCCCCAGTGCCTTCTGATGGAACATTGCCCTGCCAATACCTTGATCTCAACTTCTAGCCTCCAGAACCATGAGATATTAAAGTTGTTGAAGCCACTCAGTTTGTCATACTTTGTTAAAGTGGCCCTACAAAGGAATAGAGCATGTAACCAAGATTCCTACAGAAGCCGACAGGTAAAAACAAACTCATCTACTTCCCCTTTTCCTGGCTATGAAAACATATGTAGCTTCAGCTTTTCTTTCCTCCTGTTTGAATGTATGTGTTAATCCCCCTATTCCACGCAAACCTATCCACCAATGCTCTCAATCCCATCTTTGCCATCAATTCTGTTCCCTCCTTCTGAATTATATATCATCAATATCTTAATCTGTTAAATTATGTCGCTTGTCTCCTAACCATGCTGAAGTTTTCTCCATATTTGTAAGCTCGAGAGATGAACCAATACTTGTTGCTTCCTCTTTCTTTGTATTTAAATCTGGTTTTCATCCTTCTTACCTGTGGAACTTATTATCCCAAACATGAGCTAGTACAAACAAATATTAACCATCATCATTCTTTGTAGTTTAATTTTTGGCCCCAAATATATCTTTAGGAGCCCCTCTCTCTCCCTCATTTTTGTATTATGTGTTTTTACTAGACTTGTCTTTAGACATACAGGGCTTTGAGCCACACTGCCTAGGGTTTCCCTTTGTGAAGAATATTGAGGCTGTTCAGTTTCAAAATTTAGGGACCATCTTGGGCTATCTCTGTTTTCAGCTAAACATGGGTAAGACACAGGCTATAGAGACATAGGAGGCAGATAGAAGACCAAAGATATCATTCTATCCCCTTCTCTTCCCATTCTGTCAGTTGCTAGCTGACTGATGATGTGTCTGTTACATTTTAACACTATTCAGCATGTGAATCTATCATTCTCCCTCCTTGAGGAAAATCTTTTGACCTAGCTTCCACACCACCACTTGCCCAAGTTCACTCCTCTGATGGCTACACCAATTTAATTTTTTTCTATGCCTCATCCTTCATGAACATTTCTAAATATTTCTTAAGTGACTATAAGAATCTTTCAGACCCCACCCCACTATGAGATTCTGTCACTGTCCTCAGCCCATTGAGAATCACTAGTATCTCTATATATCCAGCTGCTAAGATGTCACTCAATTTAATTCCTACAATTAGGATTTGAATTTTTAGGAAAATTGTAAATAAGGATTTTTTTTTTTGTTTTGAAAAATAATACAGGATAATATTTATAGAATTGTTTAAACTATATTACCGAAGAAAATGAATATTTTCCTGACTTCCCCATTCTAGAACTCTATCTTTAAATGTTGTCAGTACCTTTAATTCTTCTCTTGAATTTCCTGTTGCTCTTAATTTTCTCTACGGACAGGTTCACCTAATTGCAGACATCTACTTTTACTTACATGCCTGTACCTTTTGTAAAATACATTGCCTCCTGGAATCCATCTGTGCCTGTCCCCTAACCCTCGCACACTTCCTCTTTGCTATCAAAGCAAAGATCGGTTACAGTGTTGGCACTTACCCAAGCAGCTAAATGGTGAGAAAAGTGGACTTAATCCCAACCCCACTGATGCAGCATAATGTTGACTGGTCATAATTGCTTCTTCTCCTTCTATAAATGGGTTTAGGTAGGGGTATGATTCCTAGGCATGTCAATGAGATGACGTTGCCTCTTTGAGGACACTCAAGATTTCCCACTAATAAAGAAAGTCAAAAGGCAAAGTGGAGTTATAGAAAGATATGGTACTGAATTAAGGTAGGTATCCACCTTAGAACATTGTGTTCTATAATAATAATTATCTTTATTGTGAAAACCATGTTATCTGGTTTATCATTGCTAGTGGCCACAATCTACTGTTCAACAGGCACCTTTACCTGAGTTCCAGATCCATATTTTCAAAGAGTCATTTTCAGTTTGATCCAGATGCATCACATGAACCTCATTGTGTGTTTTTGTATTAAAATTATAGTTTATAATAACCCCACATCCAGGCCAGAAACTTGGAGTCATCTCCACCTCATTTACAATGCATTTCCCAGGTGACCAGTACGCCCTGTTGACTCTACATGCAAAACATCTCTCATATCTGCCCTCTCCAATCTAGGATCCTCCTACCTATAATATTTCTGTTTCTTTGCCACTTAATTGTTGCTTATCTAATTAATTCTATGAACCGTTTTCATGGTTATGCTTCCAACACACTGACAATTCTTAAAAATGTTTATAAAGAGTATAATATGATCGGATATATTTTATGCTGCCTTTTAGAATAAACTATTAACAGTTTAATTTCCAATTCCTTTATAAGCCTTCATTTTTGCTTTAGCTCTACACATATTCACATGTACTCTAGCTATAGTTGTCTAATGATCATTCCCTAAATATGCTGTGGGAACACATATGAGTTTGCTTGCTCTGTTCCCTCTGCAACAAATGCTTTTTTTTTTCTTATTAAACTGACAACATCCATGTTCAATGGTACTCTGTAAAGCTCTCTGGAACTTTCCCCATTCAATTGGAAGTACATATGCTTTTGGAGAGTAGTATTTAGTTCTTACTGCAAATGTATTATGCATCATTTGCATTTTTAGTACTCAAGTAATTATTATTTTATGAATTGTCTTGAATAAAGTTTTGCTGTTAACTCCTAAATAGATCCCAGAATATCTATTGTTCAAACAAAATGTGATTGAATAAACTTTACACTCAGAAAGCTTAGAAACCATAAGTGAACATATAACATTAATCATTAATATTCATAATGGCTAGCCACCACACTGTAGATAGCGAATATATCATGGTCTCATAGTAACCGTAAGCCTAGCAGCATCCAGCAAATAGTAGCTCTTCAATAATTTTTATTGAATTGAATTTATCAAATTTCTATTTACAATACAACACGTTTGTAAAGTTATAAAACTATAAAAAAGTAGTGTATTGGTGGAATGACAACATTTGATATTTCTATGAAATTAAATAATCATGTATGAGTAAAGATATTATTTTAATCATTTACTAATTTAAAATGGGTAGGGTATACTGTACTAATCTAAGTGACATAATTAATATCATAAACCAATAACAAGTGGACAAATATTCTACATTTCTTTTTTACAACAATTTTCTTTGGTTTGATCTATTTTCCAAAGAAATAAGTCCCAGTACATATTAGTCACAAAGATGCTGATGCTAAGTTGAAAACAGCTTCTCTACAGCATGACAGGACACCCTTAAGGGCTTCCTCCCACTTGCGAGTGATGGTACAGATGCTGTAATAAGAAACACTATGGCGATACTCCAGCTCTTTGAAGAAATTTTCCTAGCATAGGCAGTTCTCAAACTTGGCTGCTTATCAAAATCACCAGTGTGGCTTTAAAGAAATACAGGTGCCCAGGCCCTAATAATCCAGAGAAACTAATTTCACTATTCCTGAGTAGTGAGGCACACTCATTTGTATTTTTTAAGTATTCACAGACAGTTCTAATGTGTACCTTGATTTGAGAACCACTGTAACACCCGTTACAGCATGGCCTTTCTTTTTAAGTTACTTTCTTTACCTTATATAGTCAAAATAGTCAAAATAAGCATCACTGCTTATGAGTTTTGTTTCTGCCCATTCCTTTTGTGTAATTCACAGGAAGGTCTAGTTTAATGACAACTTTATTTCTAGATCTTGTCTTTAAAGTTTCCTTTCACTCCTTACCCTGAAACCCAGAAACCAATCTCACCTTTGCCCAAATCAGTTCCTCCCAGATAATAGAATGTTTCTTCATGTTATGATTTGGCTGTGTCCTCACCGAAATCTCAACTTTAATTGTATCTCTCATAATTCCCATGTGTTGTGGGAGGAACCCAGTGGGAGGAAATTGAATCATAGAGGCTGGTCTTTTGATAGTAAATACGTCTCATAAGATCTGATGGGTTTATCAGGGGTTCCACTTTGCTTCTTCCTCATTTTCTCTTGTTGCCACCATGTAAGAAGTACCTTTTGCCCCCTACCATGATTCTGAGGCCTCCCAGCCATGTGGAACTGTAAGTCCACTTAAACTTCTTTCTCTTCCCTGTCTCAGGTATGTCTTTATCAATAGTATAAAAACAGACTAATACACCCCAGGAACACCATCCCAGGCCATCTCTTGCTAGTACTCCCTTTCCTACTTTAGGAACATATAAGCCTTCAACATTTGTTATTTTCCTGCTCAGGGACTACTTGAGGTGACTTGTCATCAGACAGAGAAGCCCAGGCACTTCATAGCCATTTTAAGAATAAGAAAGTCATGTAAATCATTGACATTTTAAAAGATGCTTCTCAAATAATAAGGTATGGTTCAGAGACCCAATTTTATCAAAAGACATTTTTGAAGAATTATATGTATATTTTCTCTTCATCTATGAATACTTGACCTCTTAATATTAGTTTTATTAATCTCACCATACTCATCACTTTGAATTCCTAATTACTGGTATTGTTATAATGGAGAGCAGGATGGTATCAAGTCTAAAATATGAAAAATACTTGTATATTCTTAAATTTGTAAAACTCAACATTACCTAAGAAAAATGTAGTTAAGTATATTTCCTCTACGATCTTATAAAGTAAAAACTGTTCCATATTTTATACATTAAATTTTACTTGACAAAAATAACAATTAAATTTTAAGTTGGCATAACTGCATTCAGTTATGATTAAATATAAAATATAATTATATTATTAAATATAAAACTTGTAAATCTTCACAGAAACAACTATGCATATCCTACTACCTCAACTACCTCGTTGAAGCCCTTGACATATCTCTTGTAATCACTCAGATTCAAAAATGTTGAATTCACTAATTATTACAAAGCATCATGTTTTTCTAATAAAAAGCAAAAATAAAGATTCCTAACTCATTGTAATACCTCTATTGTATGTTCTGCAATACAATGGACACTATACAGCTCAACAGATATTTAAAAAATTATAAGGACGCATTTACACTCACGAACTGGGTTTGCTAATTGGGCATGGATGTTGGGTCACACAGAGGACTATATGTAACCTTGACATGGATGAAAAAAGCCTCGTTACTGCTGATGGGCATCAGACCTTTTCTTTATTCATGTTCATAAGTGCCTGAGGTGGAGAAATGCTCAAAACAAAGACAGACAAAAACCCCAGGGCTGTTTTGAATTCTGAATTCCTGAAGAAAAGCAACAGAAAAGAGATTTAGTTTGGATTCACTTCCATGCTGCAGTCTCTCAGAGAAAGCCTAGCTTTCTGAGTTCATCCAGTATAGTGGTTTCAGCCACTATCACAGCCTCAGGGGAATGCTGGGAAATGAGTCACAAAGACTGAACACCATGCACATTCTGCTGTTTGTAAGTCTGGTTTAGACTAAGTAAGGACAGGGGCACAGCTGCAGAGACACACAGCAGGTAAAGAATCACTTAAGGGATAATGAAAAGTAGCAGGATAATAAGTTCATAGGGAGACAAAAAAATTTGGAATCTGAGGTGAGAACCTGGAGTGACAGCAAAGCCTGGAAGAGTAAAAGAAATGTAATGCTTAAATTCTACTTTAAAATTCCCAATCCAGGAGTAGCAGGATCCATAAGCTATTACAATTAAAAGATGGGATAATCTGGTTTAGGGGAAATGTACTCTCTCTGAGCGCAGACATCTGATTTCCTGTTCCTGCCCGGTTGCTGATTTGTTTGTGACTTTAAGAAAGTTGCTTATTCTCTTTTGGTCTCATCCTTAAAATAAAAATGTTAGACTAGAGGCTTTGATGATGTATTTTTTTTATAGTTCTAACGTTTATACATTATAACTATAAACTTTTTTTTTAAGAGCTGTACAGAGAAAAAAGTCAGAACATGTATAAGGTAATAGCTGCAGGCTTGTAGCACAAATGTAGAGTGGCCTCAGGGATTTCCTGTTAGCTCCTCTGAAGCTTAGAGTGAGCTCCTGGATTGTTCCACATCAGTGATAGAAAGCGCCACCTAACGAGGCAGCTATTCCATATCTGGAGCACTCATGTTTAAGTGATGTTCATTTTCTAGTAATTTCTGCTAGATTCGGTTCTAGTATCAAAATAACATTTAAAAAATAAATTCCCTCTTCAGTTATTTAAAGCAACTTTTTGATCTCAAGTTTCTTCTTATTGAGGCTATAAATATCCTTGTCTCTTTCAGCTATTGCTCATTTACATGATGTCTGAACTCGAGAGCATAAGAATTGCAGACTTCCAAGCACGCTCAGGTTGTTGACATCAGTTTTAAATGGTGATGCCTTGAGTGCAATGATATAGCAATGATATAGTGGGTTTGGTCCCTGATGTTACTGGAGCCCTAAATTTTTAATAATTCTGTATGAATTAGGACTAAAGATGGAACAAAAAACTTGAGCTTCTAAGCACAGTGCTAACAAACTCAGACAAAGTATTAATAAATGAGGTTGAACTACATAAAATTGCTGATATTTGGTACAATAGGTCTCAAGAAATGACATTGATTATGCAAAAACAGAAGTAGCAATAGCTAACAACTAGAGGGTCGGGCACTGTTCTAAGTGTTTTTTATTATTTATATCACATGACAGAAACTGACAGTTAAAACAGGTAAGTTTCACTTGATATGGGAGGGGCTGCTCTTAGGGAAGCCCTTTTACTGAATGCAGGCAGAGCTGCAGTTAAATTTCTTTTGGATGTCATTTCTTTCAGGGCTGGTTTTATCACAACCATCTATTATCCCTTGTACCTTTTTCAATTAGGCAAAACCACCAAGTGATATTCTGTACTTCTTATTCGTACATATTTCCTCTCCATCTTTCACTTAAGTGAGATACAGCATTTTTGTCAGTTTTGGTATTCATCTAATCATTTTGGATTGAATAGTAGAAAAGACTGAGGTGTAGCTTTGTTGCTAAGACCTTAAATGAAGTCTAGGTCAATCATGGGATTTTCCTTACTCATGTACAATAAATTTTAAGTCACAATATACCAAGAGCTCATGAAAAAAAATGATTCACACCTGAAGACTTCCATGCACCAAAT
The DNA here is from genome assembly GCF_001604975.1 of Cebus imitator. Classification (NCBI taxonomy): domain Eukaryota; kingdom Metazoa; phylum Chordata; class Mammalia; order Primates; family Cebidae; genus Cebus; species Cebus imitator. The sequence goes on along the minus strand of NW_016107342.1, from coordinate 13,107,754 downwards.
TTCTGACACAGCCACATTTCCCCAACTCTGTTGGTACTGTCCCCATAGCTTATCATGAAAAGTGGGTTTTTATTATGGCAAAGGGGAACTTTACTGGGAATAATTATGAAATGCGTAATAATTGAAAATTTTTCCATGTTAAATAGCCTCGGTCAAAATATACCTCAGTGAGCCAGGCTGGAGACGGCCATAGATGGCTCCTCCCGATTGCATATTAACATTATAACATAAGTAAATAAATCATTAAATCCTGTGATCCTAGGGTTCAGATTAATTTCTGCCATCTCCATATTATCTTGGGACCTTATAGAAAATACTGTGATGTGTGGATGTGTGTGTGTGTGTGTGTGTGTGTGTGTGTGTGTGTGTGACAGATCACTGACATTAGAAACAGTATTTAGAATGTTCTGGTCCTGAAAAACAGAAAAAATAGAATAGATTCTAAGAAATGATGGCCACTTTATAATGCTTAAATTAAAATAAGGCAGTAAGTATGGCCCCTACCCAAACACAAAGTAAACAGAATTCCTGGGGAAGATGGGAGCAGCGTGTTTGTGTGTTGGAGAATGTCTCATTGCATTTATTAGAGCAGTTGAATAAGGGAATGGCTTGTGGGTCAGGGAAAAATAGAAGCCACAGTATGAAACATGTGCTTTTGTGAATCAGTGTTTAGTTACTTTATATTTTACTTTGCTTCTGTCATTTATCATATTCACTATTTCTCATTGCTTTGTATTATCTGGAAGCTTGTCAAAACATATTTTTATTGAAGTCATTGCTAAAGTGTTGAAAATGACCAAATTGGAGCATTTTAAGACATAGTTCAGGAGGAATGTGCAGATTTTCATCAATCAATTAGGCAGCACCACTTTAAGAAATGTACTGTTCAATAAGTCATAAACCCCAACTAATTCCATTGTTTTCCATTGTTCTTCCTTTTGGGCTATCATAAACCATTAAATTAATTGTGGATATGAAGATAATTGATATTATGTGTCTTCCCTACATTGCCTTTCCTTTCCAGAGTATATTAGTACCATAAGGAATAAAATGAGATTGGATTAGAATGTCTTTTTAACTTGTTTATATGTTTGGTGAACACAATCCGGATTCTAATGATTGACATAATTTTTCTAATGCTTGCTGCTAACCACTTAATAATTTAAATGTTTGCCTAATACTATGCTTATAATATTTTCTGTTTTTGAAAAATAAAAAAAAAAATCATGTTTCCAGTCTTCTAAAACATCTGTTTAATATCATTTTTAAAAGAGTAAAAGGATTCTAAAATAATATTTGCACATTCTGGGAGGTAAATTTATCCTAAAGAGGAAGCATACAATCATTTAGACCAACTCTGAGCTCTCATATAATCCCTTATCACTTTTTTAGTTCAATTTCCCCATCAGTTTTAATTCTGCCTCGACCATTTGGATACTTAGTCTTCTTGATAAAGATGAAAACAAAATAGGAAAAGAAAAGGTATGGTTTATCCCACGGAATGAAAAGTAAATGGTTTTAAATGCAGTCTAGAAAATAAATGCTAAAAACTGTACTGAGGATTTTTTTTTTTTAAATAACTAGTTCAGTTTAGTCTGAAAGCAAGACAAAAAAGTCCACAAGTAACATTTTTATTAAATACCCTTTGTCTATGAGTGATTCATGTCTATTCAAATGCTAATCAGAGTTTCAAAGGAAATGGAAGACTGAACTATTTAGCCTGGCAGTCAAATGAGGTAGATCTACTTCTCTTTTTACTTTTCAGATTGGATTGACTTGCATTTTAGCTAATTGACAGTGAAGACATATAGGACAGAAGTAATACAATTTTTAGTTGTGTAACTGCTAAGACTTAAGTCCAAAGATTGTAGGGAGTAGCAATCAACAACCTCAAGCACTTTGGCTATTCTCTCCGGCACTATCATTTATGTAGAGTCTAGTGAAACATTTCTAAAAACTTGAATGTTTCAGCAATTCTGTTATCACTTAGACTGAAGTATTTCCTTAGCCTGGAAAAACATATTTGTTAATATCTTGGAAACAGTGGCATTCTTTTTTAATTTTTTGATTTATTTTCTTCCTAGGCTTATTATGTATTTTTGTAGTTGAATTCTCATACTTTTAATTAAGGCTGCATGTCTGAGAACAAGATTTGTAATTTGCCTTTGGGAGGAGGTTGTAGAGACTTGTCAGTGATAAGGAAGCTGTTATCATTATACAAGAGTTCCAAGGAGCACATGGTCATTCCAAGCTACAACCATAGCTGACTACTCATGTGAAATGTGGCACTGAATTTGTGACATGGTAAAAGCCCCATAAAACTGCCTACCTCAACCATACCTCGGCTTTCTGTTGAAACTGCTTTTTGTAACCCTGATGTGACAGGCAAGCAGTCCAAACCCACACCATCTTGGCCCCTGCAACTTGTAATAAGTAACTAAGGTCTGTAATTTCCACCCTACCCAGGCAATGTGTAAACGAACCCTTATTTTAACTTTTGTGAACCACTTAAGTAACAATCAGAATGTCCAAATTTCCCTGGCCCTTGGAATGTCTGAAGCCCCTCACCGCCACCCCTCCCCCTCATCCTCACCCCTGAGGTGTTTTACTGGCATAAAAGGTCTTGACACCCTCCTTTCAGGGCCACAGGTTGGAGAGACGCGAGTCCTTGGTGGCTGCCGGCAATAAAGACCCTGCAATTTGGCATACTTTTTTGTCTTGGTGGTGACTTTCTATGCTCGCTCCAGTACAACAAATTTATGTAACCAAGATGACTTTTCATTAGAAAATGTAGAAAAGAGGTGTAAAAGAAAGCAGTTAGGTAGAAACTGTATACATGAAAAGCGTTTTAAAAAAGGGCAATACTTTTGGCTGAGGCAATGATTTTTGAAAACCATATTTATGAACAAGGAAACAAACTCTAGCTATGCAGAGGAAATCAACAATAAGCAAGCCTTTTTTGTTTTACGTTTTCATTTGCTTTGAAACCCCAAAAAGTTATTTTTCAAACAAATATTTTGGCTATTGACAAAGGCTAAACTCTAAGAATTGAAGAGCTTTAGAATTACTAGGATGAACTTTTGTTGTACTGGCTTGTGTTTTAAGTGTTTTAATTTTCAGTAACACAGTTCACTGGGAAGTAGAAGAGACACAACGTGAAATTTAGTGCTTAAGAGAACATAAAATCCAAAAGGTTACTTTTGCAAAGGAATTATAAGGATTTCATACTATATATTTCTCAGAACTTCCCAACACAGTTTTTAAATTTAAAATAAGCATACTACACATGTCTTAAACTTAGGATTATCAATCGGAATTAAAAGTAGTCTACACAATTACACTGTGTCTTGTTGCAGGGGAAAAGATGATTATTTTTATTATGGTAAAATTAATTACGTGTTAAATTTGGGATGCAACTTCAAGGCAAATGCCACAGAGGATTTTGTACTTACGCATTTTTTTTCTGTAATTTTGTCAATAGGCAGTTCCTCCTGCATAATGTGTGCTGTAAGCTAGCCATATGAAATAAACTACTTTGGCCTTAACTGAATGCTACTGTCTGTGGTACATTATAACCCTGGCCCGCTGATAATAAGCCTTACTTGGCAGTAATCTACATCCAGTGGCATTTGGAAAACTGCAATAATCATGATGAAATTAAAACCCCAGAATTTAAATAGCACATAGGTCAGTGTGCTGTAAAAATGTAGGTAGGAATAATAATGACCTCTAAAATGTTTGTGTTCATTGGTGAGGGCTGAGCTAATTAGGACAGAAGGTTGAAAACTATTTCTTTTCTGAATGTTTCAGGCAGAATGGCTGGAATAAACAGAAGCAAACTCAGAAGTTTTATCTTCTTTAAACATTAATGCACTCAATAATTTTGTATTTGCAACTGTATACCATTTGATCTCTGTTGTCCCAGGTAGTTCTGAATTATGACTTTTTTTATTTAAGTGTTACTCACAGCAATAAAAATTGGACAATGTTTCTTCAGCAATCCTGGCAAGACTTGCCTTAGCTATATATACTAAGTTAAAAAAGCCTTTCTCAATCTATAGCTGTAAAAACGTATTGCCTGGCTAAAAATGTTGAAATGTGTTGGTCTAACCACCTGAATTCTATCTAAACTCGCCATGATTTGTAATTACTCAAGTGGAAATTTATCCAGGGACAGAAGAATCTAATTTCTTTTTCCTTTTCACAGACACAGGAAGAAAGGAGTTGTGCCTTTTATTGTTTTTATCAGTTGAGATTCATTAACCAAATTGAAAAATACCTTTATTCCAGGATTTCTCATTGATTTCTCTATGAATTATGATGCTTCAAGAGAGATTTGATATACAGTAAATTGATACATTTATATCAACTAATTTCATTATCAATCATTGTTAGTATCTCCAGGGACATCATTTCATGTATCCCAATTTGTGAAACACTAACCTAGTGATAATACTTTTTTATTATTTCAACATAATCTGTCAAAAACTATACCTTGAATGCTCCCTGATGCACACTAATCTGGGTTAACTGGGTGTAACTGAAATGTCCTTAGCTACACAGAATAAAACTGATGGAAAAAAGATTTTTCAATATCCAGATGCATCATATTCTGAAATGCAACCCATATAAACTTTCCATTGTTATAATGGCTGTGCTGTGTTCAGACTCTTAGTGCATAGAATAATTACTGCATTTTCAAGTCCACCATTATTAAAGTCAATTCCTTAGATCCCTTATTTTATTATAACAATGACTGGATCATCATTGGTTTATCTTTTATAACTAAATGACAAGTTGAACCTCTAGGTGACATTTTATTTTACATAGAAAGCAGCAATAAAACATTCCAACTTTTTTAGGATAGTAGGATAGGTCTAAAGGATTTAGAAGAGAAAAAATAGTGTTTATATTTTGGATGTCAGCTGAACAGTTAGCAGACATCAAATAAACGAGAGGGAAAGTATATACCATCAGTATTTTTAGGATGATATCATCAAAAAATTATTAACTGTTTCATTGATCAACTTTATTTTTCCTTTACTGTAAAAATCAGCTGTCAGTCCATTTTTCGACAGCTCAATGACTTTGAGTCTTTCTCCAAAAGGTAAGAAATGCCATACAGGTGCACAGTTGTCCACCAGCTGAGATCGTTTTATTCAAATAATTAGCTTTTTCATTCTTTCAAATCCTCAACAATATTGACATTCAAATGAACAAAGTGAGTAATTTTCTAGGGTCATATTTTACCCTCCAGCCATGTAGAAAAGAAAGAATTTAGACATAATTTAGACCAAAAGGGCCTGGTATACAATAGGTAAGTAAGACATATTTTGAATAAATTAATAATTAGACTTTTCCATAGCTTGGACAATTTGTGAATTAACTACTTCACTACTAGCCCTAAAATACAATCTCAAATATGTACTATATTTTCAATCTTCAATAATATATATCTGGCATTATATTAAACTTTAGACATAATTCTTACCATACATTTTTACCTGGGTCCATTGTCTAGAACTTGACAAATAAGTAATTCCTTTTTTTGCTCTTACTGTAAGAAACAGCAACCCCTTGCTTTATTTGTACATTAAAGGAAAAAAGGAATTAGATTCTCCCATCCATGGGTGAATTTCTACTCGGAATTTCTAATTCCGAATCACATATTAGGGAATTAGGTGATATGATTAGTCACATACCAAATGTGAGTTGGCCTATGCAGTATAGTCTCAAAGTCAACTCGCTAGCTCTTGCTTGTTTAGGCAACCAATCTACCGATATAAATCAGTACAGTGATCTATTTCAGAGGCTGAGCTGATTTTTGCATGCTCCTCCTGCATAGCAGCGAGATGAGCACAGAGTAGGCATCTGAAAAAGGTATGAGAATGATAAAACATTTATCAGTACTAAGACACATTACAAATATAGACCTGCTGGTCCTTTCAACTATTTTATGTAACATAAACTCAGCTTTGACAGAGTACTTTTTTAAAAAAGCAAATTTTTTTGGAGATTACAAAATCGAAAAGTTCTAGGGAGATTCATCAATTCTATTCTTTTCTCTTTATGACTGTTTTCTTCTTTACGGTAAATTATCAAAATGCATCAAGGGCCATCCTGATACAGCAGCACTCAATTAACATGAAAATGTAACAGTTAACAAAAAAAGGAAAGTTAGAGAAGATAAAATACCTCTTAGCCTTGACCCATTTTACTTCTTTCTTGGGCATACAGACACATACTAATATTCATACCTGTGCTAAATATAAAAATACCTGAGAGTAGCTGCATGGAGCCCAGCTTTCTATAGGCAGCCTTTTCCTTTCTCCTTCTCTATATGCATTGACATATAAAAAGTAAGAGCAAACTAAGGAGTTCTTTTTAAATGTAACTTCCTTTTTGAAAATATGCATATAAAACTACGCATTTTAGTTTTCATGATAACTGACATTCTGTAAATTCAAATATGCATTTTCTACATTACAATATTACCCAAGGAAAAAAACAACAGAAAAAGGAAGTGACTGTGTAGGAGTAAGCAGGAATAGAACAGTGCCAGTATTGTACCATTCCCACAGCGCTTCAGGATTGTCTTTTGGATTTCCAATTTTAAATCACTTCTATTCCTACCACAGTTCATAAAAGTAGGTGAAAATTTGAATCTCAATTTTCTCATTTAAAAAAATTCACCTCCTTCATCGTCATCATGCTTGAGTTTCAAGGAAGCTTCTCATACCAATTGCAAATATTATGATGACACATTTTATTTGTTTTCATCAGCTTGGATTGTAAATTTTCTTTCTAAATTAGCACTTATAGTTGAAGTTTCTCTTTTACTTTATATACATTGTTATATAGGAATTAGGTTATATATGCAATTGGTGATCAACTGAGTTCTGCATTTATTTCCTTAATATTTGGTCAACATATGGAACAAGTTTCTTATTATTTATTTTGCAAATATTATTATAATTTTTGACCTAAGTAATATATAATATATCTAGTCAGTCATGAGTAATACATACTTTGCTTGGTATACATTCTCTCTACTTTTTAAACAACTCTGCAAATACGATCTAATTGTTTTCATTTTGCAAAAGAATTAACAGGTTTTCCAAGAAGTTCTGTAACTTGCCCAAGGCCACATTGTCAGTAAATGTTAAGCCTGGGATTTGAGCCTCTGTCTCTTTGGCAACAAAGTCCACACTCTTGAGGACAGGAAATTAAAAGTATGGAACACATGTTGACATTCATTATGTGAATGTTAATAGAATACGCCTCTGCTTTGAAAATATCCAAAGTGAAATATGGATAAAACAGAAGGCCACTATATGGGGTATCGATAAAATGATTGAATTTTACAAATTAATTCTTAAGCAAACAAGGTGTAAACCAGAGCCCTAATTAATATAAATGAAAAGAGAGACCAATGAAAGGACTAAATGACTTCTATCCTACTTTCTCCTGTGTCTCCCTGTCTCTTAGGCCACTGCCAACAAGAGTTGGCATGTTAGACACTCACTGAATTTCTTACTCTTTTCCAGGGTTGTGGGGGCAGTTTCTATATGACAGCCACAATTAAGTATAGCATGTGGTCACGAACGTCCAAGTAAGGACAAATAGAAGACTGAAAGGACTTCTGGATCCTGGCTCATTCCAGTACCAGCATTTGGACCACGACGTTGACTTCTGCAAGTATAAAGAAAACATTACGGTTTTTTTATTGTACATAGTACGGGAACGATGGTACGCCACCAGTAAAAGTGGTAGACACCGGCAGCTAACAGTCTACTGAGCGCTTCTTGTCACAGGGATCATGCTCACACATTAGTCTGCAGCTTGGTAATTAACACTATTTCCCCACAGCAAATAAAACTAAGTTTGGGGTAAGAGAAGAATAAATAGCAGTAGTAATCTCTGTACATGCAATTTTCTAAGTAAACAAAAATAGAACATGTGTAAAAGTACTCTAAAATTGCCTGGCACATCATAGGCACTAAAAATGTGTTGGGCATTGAAGTGAAAGACTGATTAGTTTGATGTAGTATCTTTTTGTCTGTATACCATGGTTGTCAGTTTCTATTAAGAATCCCTGATGTTCTAGCCAAATTCATGTAAACGCTCCTCTGCATTCATCTTACAAATGTAGGCAGCATCTGCAAACTTGTCTTTTAGTTTTTTTTTTTTTTTTCTGCCTTGCTGAGGAAATTGGATTTGGAATGGAATTATAAATGTCCACGCATTTCTAGGCATTGCAGGTATGCCGTCTTGTATATATTTACTTTTCTGGTGGAAAAAGTCAAGCTTTTGTAAGTTAACTAAAATGGCCAATATCACAGTAAATACTTGGCACAGCAGGGATTCAAAACCAAGTGTTTTACACGAAGGCAAAGGGTCCTTTCACTCTCTGCAGTACTTCAAATATTAAGCTTTGTAAGGAATTGGATCCTTTTGGTGTAAATCTTAATCATGCAAATTGTTGTACTTGGGTCACACAGTTGTGGAGGCCATACAGGGCCCATAACTTTAGGGTGCTATTTACATGGTAGTGTATGCAAATGGGCTCCCAGAGCTATGCATGGTACAGCCAACACATATGTACATAGAGGTTTGAGCTTTAGGAATGCCACCATTTAAACAAACGTTCTTTGCTGTGCCCATGTGAGGTCACATAATATGAAATCAAAATTCTACTATAGAAAGTAGCAGTCCACACACTTGAATGAGAAAAAAAGAATGCTGGGTTTTTCAACAGAGAAAAAGCTCATTCAGAAGATCTGTGGTGGTTTATAGGTTTGTTTATAGATAATTTTGTTTGTATGTTTAACTTTCTTTAATTCCTTAAAGTAAAATAACCACTTTGGGATATTTTGTGTTTTTTTTTTTTAAGATACAACGAC
>NW_016107342.1:13028156-13098801 GCF_001604975.1 Cebus imitator | reverse complement strand
CTGCTTAGATGTTCACAAACTATTTCCTACATCTTTCTGGGCAGAAAGCTCCACTGCATCTCCCAGCTTTTCCTATTGGTAGGTGTGGCCATGTGAATGAGTTCTGGTTTATGGATTGTGGCTGGACATGATGCATAACAGCCCTAAAACAGGTCCTTAAACACATCCTGGGGGATGATCTGCTTTGCTTCTTCCCTGGTCTGCTGCAGAGGAACAAGGACAATGCGAAGGCCACAGGGAAAGGTAGATCCAATAGGAGCTCCTAGAACTCTGAGGCCTCCAGGGCCAGCCCTCGATTGTGACTGGACAATAAATAAATAAACCTTTTTTAATGCCAAGCTACTGAAATGCTGGGGTTCTGTGTTCCAGTAGTTTTTCTACTCTGAATAATCTAAGGCCTATGCATAAGTATGTGTATATTGCCGTCTATTATTATTAACGTAGTAGTCAAAATCCAAGCCTTCCACTGTGGCAGTATTCTACTATCACGAGTGACCATTTTATTCTGTTGTTTCTTACATTTTCTAAGGATCTCCGGATTTGCTGAAGCACCCCGATTCCCCTCACAAGTATTGATTTGCACGTAACGAATTGATCTTTACTTAGCCTACCTTTCAGTTTCAGCGACCGCCATAAAAAGTTATTTTCTGAACATCCTTCTTTAAAAATAGAGTGAAACTTGTTCTACTATGTACATGAGTTTCAAACATCCTAAATATTTAGCAAATAGGTTTTTTTATCCATTTGTAAAATATTTTGTCACGAAGATACAGAATAGAAATTTGAATTGTTTACTTACACTTGCTACCAGTCTAAAGCTTATGACATTGCTATTCGTAGTGCATGTAAAAATTGTACTTTGTAGAAAACATTGCTATTGTTGGAGGTCTCATAACATTCTTCATTTCTAAGGCAAATAATGTGACACTGACATCAATGAAAGGGAAGCTTATGGTCTAAGTTGAGTCACTATTGGGCAATGAAAACTGCATACTTAAAAGATGAGTGTATTTACAATGGACAAATAAAAAAAAGATTTATTGCCTTTATTAAAAACTTAGAAGCATAAATTATCAGGCCTGAAAAGTACCTGTTTAAAAATAAAATGTTGAATTTAACTGACTGATTCCCCTTGTACTAAAATGTAGAAATACTTTGGATGGAAATAATTTGTTTAAATCAATAGTTTCTAAATATCTCAAAACACTGGTCAATTTTAACTGCATTTTAGCTGTTAGTTGATAAAAGATTATTTTTACTAAATGTAAGAAGCCACTATATTCAAGAAATCCAGAAAGAAAGTTGATTACTAAAATAGATATATATTTTTCTCTAACCAATATTAGTACTAAGTGCATGAACAATCAATCCAGAAAAGACTGATGGTCAACAAAGCATTTCACAGAAAACCTGGTACTTTCCATATGTTATGATATGCAATGCATTAACTTGACTGCTAGCACACAGATTAAAAAATAAAAGCACACTTCATATTTGTCTGGAGTTTTTTCTTTTCTTTACACTACACTTAAGTGTTTCTTATATCCCTCAGCCTAATACAGTTTTATTCCAACTTTTATAAAGGTATCAAGAAAGCTTCATATATATCACATAAGGACATATTTAGAGTTAACACAAAAGCTAATGGCAACAAGAGTGGCAAATACTATATGAACTATATGGTATCAGATTACATTAACATGAAAGTATCTGCCAATACAGCATTCTCCTTGAGGTATTACGGTTTTTCCCTATGTCAGTGGTAGCCCTTCTACTGACATAGGCTTTCTTCCTTCTTTCACTTACAATGCCTCACAATTCTCATGACTGCTTAATTGTCTTTAAAATATTTCACTCCTTGCTATGAAGGAGGCTCTCTGCATATCTATTCAATTTACAGCAAGTATTTAAAGAAAGGCAGATAGACAGGCAACAGCCATTTATTGAAGCACTGATTCCATTTAAGATGGTCTAAAACCCATTCTACTTTCCATCTAGCATAAGTAATGGCAACTTTTCCTTATTCTTTTTGAGTACAAAGATGAAAATACACACCTAGAGGATTGTTGGATTCTTCTTGTTGTGGATAAATTACAGAGTAAAAGTCAGGAAGCATTCCTAACACATGGCCACCAATGCTAGGTCTGTCACTAAGCTTTGTGACTGAGGAAATCAGAAGAACTAAAGTCATAAACTTATATGGTGTCAGAGGAGTAGGTACTCTGCTTTTCAGTTTCGACACTAAGCTTTCAAATTAGTTACTTGATTAGAATGCTTATGCTTATCAGTGTCCTGTTAATTTTTTCCCATTGAATTACATAATTATTTAATTAATCTTTCTGTGTGTATGTGTGGGTAATATGTACATACAAATACACACATATAGATCTCATATATAGTCATGTGAATATAAAATACATATTTATGGCAATTGCCTACAAAATTATAATAAATGTGGCACATCTCACCAGTTCCAATTAACAAAATAAATCTTAATGCTGTCACAAGTATATTATCAGTTGAAACCTTAATAATTCTAATCGAGATATACAATCTTACTTTCTAGCTTGTGTGTAAGCCATAAAAGTTACTGAAAACAGTGGGAAAACATTATTTTGACAGGTGCCATTATACAATAAATGTTCTTCTATTTTTGTTCCAAAGAGTACAATTACCGTTCTGAATAAGTGATTAGGGTGAAGTATCAAGGCATCACATCTCCTACAATTCAACTTTTGTCATTAAAAGACACCTCTATGCCAAGACAAAATGATTGGTTATTTTATTTCTCTTAGTAACTTACCTCAAAGAGAATATTTAAAATGGTTCATTTAGCTCAATTATTTCATTCTAATTTTTATCAACCGGCCAAAAATTTATTGAGCAAGTAGTTTATGTGTAGTAAAAGTCCCACCTTCACCTAACACAACCAATATATATTGTGAGTTCAACCATAAAGATTCTTCACCTCTTGCCTTGAGGTAGCCATCTTGCCATAAACTCCTTTCCCAACTAAATTTCTATATAGGAAATTAGGATACATCCCAACATTTTACCTCATCCATATCAAATGTTTTTTTTCTCCAGCATGTGTGAGTCTACCAAACAAATAAATATGTGACAAGAAAATATCGCCAGGAAGAAGAGCAATATTAGTAAAAAGTTATGGCCCTGAGAAATGTAATGTGAAGAAAATGTCAGCAAACAAGTAACGGGTGGACAAAAGGCAGAAAAATGTAAGATTGGGAGAAGAAGTTAAGTTCAGCTTCTAAGAATAAGACCACGAATGAGGATATGAACAATTGAAGAGAGCATGCCCAGTAAAGTCTGGGAGTGTGAGTTCAAAGAGTTCAAGCAGGAAGACTCCTTTCTAACAGGTACACTGTTGGTGAGGGGGTGGGGAAAGGGCATTCATGTAGGACGTTTGCTGGAATTATAAACTAAGGCAATATTTAGAGAGCTATTTGGTAAGACTTAGCAAATTTTAAGTGTGGAATCTCTATAACCTGGTAATTTTGCATTTAGGAATGTGGAGTACAAAAATACACAATCAAAGGTGTGTGTCATATACGTCTGTAGTGTATTCACTACAATCTGCTTAAAATGGAGAAAAAAACTAACACGGACATAATTAAAGGTGTATTTATACTTTGGAATTCCACACCATATAGTTCTGAAAAATGCGCATTTGATCTTTAGATTTAGAAACACAGGGGAATATTCAAACATATGGTTGAGTGAAAACATTCAGCTGCAGAATATATGTAGTATGATTCAAAACAGATTCAAATGTGTAGTCTATGTTAGCATGTGCATAAACCAAAGAAAGGAATAAACAAGTTTAATGCTGTTTACTTAACAGAGTGCTTTTTTGTTTCAGGTATTTTAAAAAAATCAATACTGATTTTTTATAAAAAATAATAACACTGGGAAGAAAATACTTGATTTTAAGACAATGATAAGGAAAAATGAGAAGTTTGGGTTTTTAAAATTCAACTTGAGGAGTTTAGAAGTGCAAATACACCATTTAGCTTAATATCATTTCTTTTGCAGGATTTAGAAATCTGGAAATATTTTAAAAGCACATAAATATAAGTTACACATTCTTAGTAACATTTTTGCCTATAGGACTTTTAAATTATGAAAATAAAAGTGCTTGTTAAAGTCATGAGTATATCACAAACATACTGCAAACCAGATCAATCATAATAGAATTATGAAAATCAATATCTGTGTTCTTTACATCCTTGCATTGAAAGGAACCACCACTTGTGATAAACTTCTCATTGCCTCCCTTATGGTACTTAAATACTGGACCTGTAGAAAAATCAGAAATATTATTTTATGTGAATATTCCTTTCCTTCATTTAAGAATATTTGCAGAAAATATTGAAAAATCAGACAACTAAAAATAGTCAAAATGTCTTTTGGAGAACTAGTTTTATGAAAATCCTAAATTATAATTATGATAAATTTAAAAAAAAACCCTCAAAAGTATCTACTTGAGTATGTAAGTCTAAAATGAAATAATGAGTTTGGAAACCAAAATTTAAAACACCTATTAACATTTTCCTCCAATCCCCAGAGATATGGCACATTTGAAAGAGCCTGGTGAGCCCTTTGTTCAAACTCTAGGGTCAGGTTGGTTTAGGTCCAGAATGAAGTATATGAAAAGCTAAGGAGAAAACCTACAAGGTACCTGCTTTCCTTATCCATGACTCTAGACAACCCGATGAGTGAGCAATTTCTATAAATAATGATTATCTGAATGCATCTCAGATTATCCTCAGAGTCTCAGTGGACTGTTTACATTACTTTTGTATCTTACTTAATATGTCATGTGTGGTCCACCCAATAACCCCTTACTTTAAGCCTTTTAGGGAAATGCAGAAAAATTCCTCCCCCTCACATGTAATGGCAGATGTCCAAGTTTGCTCTCAGGGTACTGCTCTAATCCCTCACGATTTTTCTCTACATTTCTCATTTCTTCCTTTCTCTCTCTCTAAAGGTCTCCACTGGGCTTTTCTTGATTCTTTTCAAGCTTCTTTAACATGTGTGACGATCCCTGGCTTACACACAAGTATGGAAATTTGCAGTGCCAAAAGCTGACTCTATCAATACATTTGTTGATGAGAATTTAAAGAGGAAAAAGGTAAGAACTCCATAGGGGTAGTGCTAATTGATTTTCTTTATAAACACATAAGTAATTATACAAGTGACCATCTGCTTTGTCTGCATGAAGTTAATGAATACACAAAAGGAATCAAATTTAGAGCTTACTTAAATCTTAAATCTAACTGCCTAGATAGTTGCTTAGATCCATCATAAGGCAAAAGAAAAAGTGCCCTCATCTGCAGGAAAAAGACAAACCAAAATAAATAGGACACTTTGTTTCTCTCGATGGGAAACAGGGCAAAAAGTGTTATGTTGGTTGCAGTCTCAGAAAGCACAGAACCAGGAAACTAATATATGGAATTATTTTCAAACATGACCCTGATATTTATTTAGCTAAACGGGGCCAAAATAATATAGAAAATAGTTAAATTCAATATTGCTATAGCAATTTAGCTATTTTACTTTAAAACTTGTTCATTTTGTTTGGCTCAGCATTCCGGAAGACACATAGCTATTTCTTGTAGACAGTAATTTGGAATAAAAGACAAGAGCAGAAATTAATTCAAATGTTCACTGCTATAAAATACAACTCCCAGACTACAACATTAAAAAGGAGATCTGTTCTATCATTTTTATTTTAATGGATAAACAATTATTATGTATATGGATACACGTAAAGATTATAGATATAGATCTATAGATATGTAATAGAAAACTAAAGGTTTGTAAGCACAATATTTACTTCACCTGTTCAAGCTGGAACATTGAACATGTAGGATTGCAGATCCTCATTCTAAGATTTTTTTTCATGCATAAAAGACATTTGGATTCATACATGTAATTTTCATAATTATAATAACTACGATTTCTGGAATTTTTACAAAAAGCCCTTTGGCCATTAATTAATTGGAAAAATAATTACTGACTTACTTTAGCAACACATCTTATGTGAGCTGCTGGATATGCTGAACTGATCTAGAGCGTCCAGTTTCTTGATACTTAGAGTTAACTGAATAAGTCAGAATTTGTAAGTGCAATTACAAATGCTGCAAGTATCCTAGGAGACAAGAGACAACAGTATACATAACTGGGAGCTTTGTTGGACAGTAAGTGGGTCAGCAAAGGGAAACCCAAGGAAACAACATTTAAGCTAATCATTGAAGGATCGCCAAGAGTTCAGGAAAGAAATCCTAGATTATAATTTAAGCTAATCGTTTGAGCCCTAGATACTCTCCATTCTAACCCATCATGAATGGTTTTCGTAAGGGAAAATACGTCTTTCAACATAGGAGAACACATTGAAATCTAAGTCATTATTACACTACAAAATTATTTTCACAAAATATATGACATATTGGAGGATGGCAATTTAAAATGCATTTTAATACAAATGTTTAATTTGTCCTTCTCCTTCAAGGAAAATTCAAAACAAAATCAAAACTATAATAGTAGGTATTGCTTAGAGTGGATAGAGTACAAGATTTAAATCTGCAGAGGAACCTCAGAGTACTGAGAATTTAAGGCTCCCCCATAGGTTGTCCCATCCCCACTGCTAGTCTTATTTCTAAATAGCTCCCTAAAATGTGATAAATTCTAGACAAATTATGCTATGTAGTACCCCCTGAGCCCCTCTGACTCTTCCATCTTTATATATGCTATATTTTTCCTTCCGCCATGCATTTCATACTCCACAAGGCCCATCTCATTGGTTACGTTTCCTTATACTCCAAACCAAATGACCACATTTCTCTACATACATGTTTACCATGACACATAGTCAAATTCGGCTTGCATTATGTTGTTCTATATAAGTAACTGTTGGATTCCCTCAGTAGACTAGAAGCTCCTACAAGGAGTAAACTCTGTCCTACTTATCTTTTCATATGCCATAGACTGTACCTTATTTAATATTTCGAATCCAAATGGATTTGATTAAATAGAACTGAATTAGTATGCGGCCCCTCACTCTAATTCAAATTTGAGATATTGTGGCCATTTTTTTTTTCTCTGAAACCACTTAAGCAAAACGTTATAGTATCAATTTTTAAGCTCAGCTTCTGAAAATTTGGAACATTTTACATAATCTCATTTAAGTAACACCATGTTTCACATCAGTGAATTTTACAAGTAACTCAAATCTTGTCGTTAGAGTTAGTGAGCCATAGAGGAAAGCTCATTGTGTGAGAGAAAACATCATTCATTCAGTCTTTGCCTCACCAAATACACATTATGCCACTTGCATATGTCCATAACCATTCTAAATGATAGGGATATAATAGTGGACAAGACAGAATGGTTTTCTTCCATTATGGAGCTAAGAGTCTAGAGGCAAACAGAGGAGAATTAATAAACAGAAATATACATAGATAGCTATAAGCAATATGAAATAAAGAAATTGAGATCTGGTATAGAGAAGAACAGACAGAGGACACTTTAGATAAAGGTTAGAAAACATCCCTCCAAGGTGGGAACACTTAAACAGGGATCTGAACAATTTGGTAATTTGAGGATAACAGGATAATCTAATGACATATTGAAGAGCCCAACACATTGTTTACAAAGTTCAGAAGACTATTTGCGGAGAAGAGATAAAGATAAAGGAAAAAGAAAAATATAATGGGAAGAAATAAAATTAACAGAATGTACAGGAGCTCTTGGAGTTACAATTGAAACACGATTGTTTAAATAATCCATATAGGCATTTGAGCCTTACACATAACCCATCTACAAACATTATTCTAGGCCAGGCGCAGTGGCTCATACCTGTAATCCCAATATTTTGGGAGGCTGAGGTGGGCAGGTCACTTGAGATCGGGAGTTCCAGACCAGCCTGACCAACATGGAGAAACCCTGTCTCTATTAAAAATACAAAATTAGCCAGGTGTGGTGGTGCATACACCACGGGTGGCTGAGGCAGGAGAATCGCCTGAACCTGGGAGGCAGAGGTTGCAGTGAGCCGAGATCACACCACTGCACTCCAGCCTGAGCAACAAGAGCAAAACTCCGTCTCAAAAACACTCCAAAAACAAAAACAAAACAAAACATTCTTCTAGCTTCTTCACTTTATTATATAAGATGGCTTAATATATTAGGGGCCTTCAAGAACTTTTCATGTTTGTACCAGTACCTCATAACCTATGAAAATTCGTTACCATTTTCCAACTGTACAACTTAGTGATATATTACTCACATTGTCATCCACATGTCCCTGAAGCACTGAATCTGGTCATCTCACATTTCAATATCCACCTGTGGTTTGCTGGAAATGTTGGCTCCTAATACCCCAAAGCTTTACTAAAAATTTGTATATGAGTGTCTATTCTGGTAGAATATTTTCTGTTTTTTAGAAGTATTCACAATAGGCTAGATGCAGTGGCTCATGCCAGTAATCCCAGAACTCTGAGAGGTAGAAGTGGGCAGATCACCTGAGGTCAGGAGTTCAAGACCAGCCTGGCCAACATGGTGAAAACCCCGTTTCTACTAAAAATACAAAAATTAGCCAGGTGTGGTGGCATGCGCCTGTAATTTCAGCTATTTGGGAGGCCAACGAACAAGAATCATTTGATCCCAGGAGGTGGAGGTTGTAGTGAGCCGAGATTGTGCCACTGTACTCCCACCTGGGTGACAGAGCAAGACTTTGTCTCTCTCCAAAAAAAAAAAAAAAAAAAAAAAAGAAAAGAAAAGTGTTCTCAATAAAGACAAATTGGTTTTGTGGTTTTATCTCCAACAAGAAAACATCATTTGGACTTGCTATTTTTGTTGCAAACATTGTAAAAATCAACTCTCTTTCCTCTGGTACATGTAATAGGACTAGAAAAAAGGATACAGTGTACAGTGTAAAGGGCAAACAAAAATTTCTCTAGGTTCTAAAGATGCCAGAGAAAATAATTCTGTTCTAGTTATATGTTGAGTCACAAAACACACCCATCACTACTTATGGATGAGACTTTTTATCATTAAAATTTAGAAAGAACACAGCAGAATAAGAAGAGAGAGAAGTCTATTAGGGAGGGTGGGCCAGCCTCTGGGGGTGGTTGGACGTAAAACAAAGACATTTAAGTTTTATTCTGGACAGGGAAGTAGTACAGTAGAAAAAAAAAACACAAATGAAAAGCCACAAATGAAACCCTCCCTAAACATTCTTTCCATAAATATCAGACAACATTGATAGAATAAAATTCACAAATTGCTATTTTTGTCCTTACCAAAGACTTAGGGCTCATTCAGTAGGCTACATGCACGAGATTATTATAATCAGCTGTTGTTTAATTTAATGAAAATTAACCTGTGAGAAATGTAGATCTTTCTTTTGTGTATTTTCCTTCCTACTTCTCCCATACGCCTCTTCCCCAACTATGAACATTTCAGCCCAGGCAATCTATTTTGTATTTAATAGACTTTGCTGCAATAAATATTTTTGTTTATACTGTGTTATCTTTTCACCTAAATTACATGCTAAATATATTCTCAATGGGAAAAACAGACAACTCAGCACTTTCATATCTTGGACAAAAAAAAGCAAATTGCATGTTTTACTTTTTATGGTTTCTTACTGCTTTTTAAATTCTGTCATCTAATGGGACTAATGTTCATGGTTTAGGAGTATATTTACCATAAATAGCTTTAGTAGTTATCAAACATCACTGCTTCATTTTGGCATTTAACCAACCTCAACCACTATTTATTGCCTCATATACTTCTCTACTGGGAACATTACACCTTAATTACCCCAATTCCTATCTCTAGGTCTGATTTAGAAAGCCTGAATAGAAATAACCATTTCTTGTTCCATTTATGTAAGAAGTCAGTACCTGTGCCTAAACAATCAGAGATCAGGGCCATGAAATCAGCAGAGTGTATCTCAGTGACCTAAAAAAATCCTAGCACTATGGCAATGGAAATGCAAATTCTCTTATGTGCAAGATAGGGGTCAGGGTGAGGTTGTCAAATACCTCCTCCAAATGCTCACATCTCTATCCAAGTGTAGTGATACTGAATGATGCTGGGGAAGGGTAGAAAACAGTGATGATTTGGAAACTGTTGATTGGCTTTAACTAAATGAACACAGCTGAGATCTTGTGCTTTAACAGTCTATCAGTGTTTCACCCCTAGTAAACTCAAATACTATTTTTTCTAGTGCTTTTCTATAAAAATAATACTTGGGGAGGGTATAATACTTTTCAGATTGTAGGACATTATCTTATAAACATGAAATTAGGAAATGGATTAAGTAGATTAAGTGTATGTTTCTCACCTTAAACCCTTTGCCTAAATTTTTGTTTTCTCGGTTTTTTAAGAAAGAGCTCCTTCTCTGAAAATTTTTACCTATTCACCTTTATAGAAATAGTGGAGCTTTCCTTGGATACCATATGTCTCTTCAACTTTCTGCAGAGAGTGTACTGGTTACTGACTCTTGAATCCCCTCTACAGGTCATCTTGACCACTTTATATTCAAAGTCAGGATTCAGTGTACATTTGCTGAAGGAAAGGATGTTTGTTCAATTGACCAATAAGACAACACAAGATGCTTCACATGCAGAAATAGGGATTAATATGTACTTTTACTTTCACACGGCACTACAAGGTCCCATTGTTATTAAAGTATAGAAAAAATGTCTTCATTATTTTGTTAAGATGTTTAAAATATTTGGAACTACCTTCTCCACCCTCAGCAACTCCAACAGGCCAGCTGTTCTGCCCCAGTGATGAAGATAAGATTTGTTAATGATATGTCCTGCTGAGATTTGCATTTAAAGTGGTATATATTATGACATAGCTTCCTCTTTGGGTTCTGAGTCTGACTGCCTCTACACTAACTCCACATTCAACATGTCATCTGCCCTGTTCTGGACTCCACCTTCAACCATTCCACTGATCTAGTGGGTATCCTGCCATTCTTCCCAATTCTTTTGAGAAATACTTTAGAGCAAGCTTGTCCAACCCATGACCCAAGGGCTGCATATGGTACAAAACGGCTTTGAATGTGGCCTGACACAAATTCATAAACTTTCGTAAAACATTATGAGATTTTTTTGCATTTTTTTTTAGCTCAACTGCTATCATGATTGTTAATATATTTTATGTGTGGCCAAGGACAATTTTTCTTCCAATGTGGCTCAGGGAAGCCAAACAATTGGACACCCCTGCTTTAGAGCATTTTACTCCTTCTATTTCTATCCAATGCCAGCACATGCTTTGCACATACTTGATGCTCAGCATATTTTTATTTAAATATAAATGACTTGAAGATAAATCCTTCACACCTTTAATTCTCTCCCCTACCCTAAGCAGTTTTAACACACAGCACAATTAGTAAGAATATCAGAACTCTATCTAAAATTGCACTCTCTCATCATTTTCTAAGTGTGTAACTTAGAGAAAGTTACTTCACCTTTTTGTACCACAAGTTAGTTCCACATTTGTAAAACAGGAGAAATAGTAGGGCATGATTTATAGGGTTTGCCATAAGCATTATTCACCTGTAAAATGTGGAATTACCAGCTATTTATTCTTGGGACTACTGCTTCACTTCTCTGAATAACAATATGCATGCTTTACAAATTGGGTTATTAATACTAGGATTCACAGGGACATAAAGTAGATTTCTGGTTGTTTAAGTTTGGAGTGGGAATAGGAAATGGCTGAGAATGAGCACAAGGTTTCTTTTGGGGATGATGGAAATGTTCTAAAATTAGATTGTGTAGATGGTTATACCACTCTGTAAATATACAAAAAGCCATAATGGCAATCTGAAATGTATAATATTTGGTATGGGAATTATACTTAAATATGCAATTTTAAAAGGAAATAATAATACCAGAATTCGAATCAGGCCTATTAGGTCAAAGTCAATAAGTTTGTTTTTTATATCCACACCCTATAAAAATGAAGAGAAGTTTAAGTGATCGTAGTAATTGATAAAATGGTTTTTTAGGGAAGTGCTTAATATAAATAGTACGGAAGGAATCCATGAAGTGGCAACCCTCACCTAATCATGCATAAGAACCATTTTTTCATTGGTTTTTGAAGACAGTAGGCAATTTTTTAAAAAGTCATTAGGGATAATTTGATTTAACAGTCATCCTCTGCCTGTGGATAAAGAAAAGGTATTATCATATTATACATAGGTAAGAAATACATTCATCTTACCCTGCTAAGAAATGTCTGCTTCCTTCCCTCCTTCCACATGACTGCCTTGTTTTTATTTCTTAGACAGAGAAGCTGATTTTAGTTGTTAGAGATCATTTTTCTTCATAATGCATGGATAGCATTTCAGGAGGAACAAATCCCTTACAAACTTAGAGGGATTGAAATTAAAGTATTGGGATCATTTTACCTTTTTCTTGAAATCATCAAAATATTTACTTACGTGTTAAGCACATAGTTGAAGAAAGTGTATTTAGAGTATTGAATTCCTCAACTGCATTTATAAAAATGTACTCACCTTTTCATATAATATTTTTGAAAACATTTTACTTTTCCTTAGTTAAGTTAAAGAAAAAGGTAATTTAAACAGAAGATGAAAACTCGAGAGCTTTTGCTAGAATAGAATTTCAGGATGCATTTAAAAATATTTATAACTTTTTCTATTCAATATCTAAATCCAAACCCTTGAAGAAGACACTTTCTACAAAGGTATTATGAAAGGAGAAATGATGGTTTTGGATGCATATATTTGAGAAGAATGGTGTTTCTTCCTCTTTGTGATAGGAGATTCCATTCCATAGCATAAGTTGTGGCTCACACTCTTAGATCTGAGAGTTTTTAGACCTGCATGTTTTTGTGAGTTACTGGGTGTCAAAGTGGTCCATCAAGGTTGTGTCACCTCTGAAAAGGTTAAATGCAAGAACCTCAAAGGCTTTCAAAGAAGGAGAAAATCTATTGTCAGGGAACATTATTTCTTCCAGTTCAGGAGCGTCTGCCTCTGCTGATCCACCCTCTTACTTTGAAAGTTCGAAAATCCACAAGAGGTGGATGGGTGTATGTCAAAGATGTTTAAGACCTGGTATAGGTTGGGTTTATTTCTGGATTATTCTAGCTTATTTTCATTGTTTAACACAGGAATAATGGCAACATCGTTGTCATATCCCTTTGAGGATAGTAATACAGCTTTGGCTAGACAATACACTGCAATGAATAGCAGTGTTTGGAAAATGTGAATTCACGTAGTTACAAAAGTTTTTATGTAAGAGAAGACATTTGGAAAGACAATTATTGTCCCTCTGGCAGTAATCGATTGCATAATAAGATGTACAACAATTTCCAATTCATAAAATCAACTTAAAATAAGGTAATAGTTTAAAAAGAAATTAATTTGTCAATAAATAGTTATTGGGCACCAAGTTAGATGCTCTTTGAGAGATACAAGACATAAAGGCCTGACCGTGTATGGTCCTAACGCACTGATAATTAGAGTTTATAGATGACCAGGGAGCTGCTGCCCTAGAGTGAGTTTTTAAGGAAACAGGAGTGAAGTTAGAACTTGAAGTATAAGAGGATTTAGGTGAATGAAAACAGGGCTATTAACAAAGGGGAGTAACAGCATGAAACAGATATGGAGAGAAGTTCATTTCTTTCCAGGAAGTATCATTATTAATTCCTCTTACAGATTCAATGTGCTTTTCAGAGTACTTTAATTTTTATATATGACTTTGGAAAAAATGAGCAGAAGAATCATTTAGAATAAAGAGTAAAGCAAGGCTCAGAGTGCTTGTGTGGGTAAATGGATAACAAAAATATCTGGAAACCTTGTGAGAACAATTTTTCCATTTAGTTTTTGGAATGAAAGCAGTCCATCAGTTGAGGAATTGAACACAACCCACTTGGTTTCAATCATACCTATGAAATGTGTACCCTCAATAGGAGACTCTTCAAGTCTGTTTTGGAGCACACTGCTCTTACAAAGAATTTATTATATCTACAGTGAACACTTCTTTATAGGGAATACAATCAAGTATTATGCCTACATTAAAGCATTTATTCCATTTAGTGTTTACCAAAGAATATAACACAAGGTAGTGCTCAGCAAACAGGGGGAAGAACATGGACAAGATATACATCTGTGAAATATTAAACTAATTCACGAGAAACATTATTCAATTTATGCAGAATCTTTCAGGGTTCCCTGTGTGACATATTTTGCATTAACATAATCAAGTTAAAA
Organism: Cebus imitator; assembly: GCF_001604975.1. Lineage (NCBI taxonomy): Eukaryota > Metazoa > Chordata > Mammalia > Primates > Cebidae > Cebus > Cebus imitator. Next base: position 13,084,523 of record NW_016107342.1, on the reverse strand, counting down.
ATGGCTATCATATTAAGATAGGAACCCAAATTTAATCAATTCAAAAGTTTGGCAGTGACAATATATCTTCTTCAGTGTTTAGTCATATATATTTAATTATAATTAGACTTCAAAATATAAAGACCTACAAAATTCATTTCATTTAGTCTAATATTTTCAACTCTCAAATACATTTCATTCTTCTAGGGTCCAGACAGGAAATTTTTGGTTAATAAATTTGTGGAGGACATTTCTATTGAAAATTATGAAATTACTCCCTATCTTGATCAACTTGTACCCTGGTGCAACGTCTCTCCAACAGTGACTGTCAATGAGGAATCCTTAATGAGTGGGCCTGCTGCTATTGCACAGGAGTTGGTCATTAGGGGTTAGTTAAGAATCTGCTAGAACTCTTCCCATAAAAGTTGAATTTCTACACCAGAAGATATCCCTTCATATGTAAACTTTTAATCAGTTCCTTTACATACCAGCTATGACACTGGGCACACTTCAATGGCCCCAGAAAACTAGGATGGTAAAATAGTTGCAATTGTTTTTATATTTCTGGGTCCCTTCCACATGCTTAGAAAACAAGAAACTAAACGGGTTATAAAGAAGATGGTTTAGAAATCAGTCTAGCTGCTACTCACATACTATCACCTCTCTGACCTCTAGAAGTTTCAGCACAAAGACGTAGTGAGTTACTGGAAGCAGAAGCACGACCAAGAAAATAAATCTGCAAGGTTTTTGCTGACCACTGCCTATTCACATCTACCATGAAGCCTGCCAATCAAAAAATATTTCATGATACAATCCCATTCATTTCTAAAAAGATGAATGGGCTTACTTCAACCATAAGATGAAAGCTGAGGCAAAATTTTGATGTCGATGTCTACTAGATGGAGCAGAAATAATTAATGTAGCTTTTTGGCAGCAAGATTTATCAGGAATGACACAGCATTTGGGCCCCTATGAACTAAGTGATAACAATCACTATAACAAAATTTTGACAACTAAATCTGAAGTAAACTAAGGAACTTATTGAATAAAACAAGTTTCTTGATTTATAAAATCAGACCATCAGGGCTTTTAAATAGGGCAAGACATTATTTATCAATATTATTTTTGTACCTTGACACTATTTACAAGGGTATAAAAAGAATCATGGTTTAAAAGTATCATATGCCCAGATACTTTCAGTGTGATACTTTTATTCTTAAGTAATTATGGAAACTGCTCAAAATATTCAGATCATGTTTTGTCAATCTTTTCAGAAGCTAAAGGCATTATGTTCAATAAATATTGGAAAATATAGTTCTATCTAAATACGGAAGCATTACCTGAAAAAAAAGCTGAGTTTAAAAACACATTCAATATAGATTGGAAAGTATTAGCTCTATCTAAAATATGGAAGCATTACTTGAAAAAAAAAATCTGAGTTTAAAACCAATGACAATACAAGATATTCCTCTCAAAAATTCCATTTTTGAGAGTTTACATGTATTTATGTGCCACATGTGATTATTGTCTTCAATTCCAAGATAATAACAGATCAGGAAATTAAATATACAATTACTTTCCCCATCTCTCAGTATAAAACTTGTTTAGAGTAATTAATTGCCATGAGTTTGCAATTGATAGAGTTGTGTTCCTGATCTTAATTGTTTTATAGACAGATGGAAGTGGTATGAAAGCCAACAAAACTATAAGGCAGGGACTACCAAAAAAAATCACATAATAGGTTTTGCATTGAAGATATCCTTAGAAAGTTAAATTCTTAACATTTGGGACTGCTAATGAGTAGCACTGAAACTGGTATGAACAATCAGTATCAAACTTTGACTTTCTTCTGAAAAGAATTATCAAAAAGAAGTTCTATTCAATCAGCAACATGTCTACCTCTACTGTCTTTAACAATCATTGGGCCAGAGACTTCTAAGTTATAACAGATCTTTTCTAATTCCACAAATATATTATGAACTAAACTAAAATAAAGCTTGCAAAGAAAATGTATTTCCTCTACTTTTAATCTCTTTTAATCATCTTTTAATACCTATAAATTTAAAACTTAGCTTTGAAGGAAACCAACATTTCTAAATAACATAAAATATTAACATTCCAATACTCTAGAGAAAATACTATTAAAATTTCAAGGATTTTAGTTCATCATAACACAAAGTAGAAAACATCATGCGAGCCAGGCACCGTGGCTCACGCTTGTAATCCTAGCACTTTGGGAGGCTGCAGATCACGAGGTCAGGAGATCAAGACCACCCTGGCTATGGTGAAACCCTGCCTCTACTAAAAATACAAAAAATTAGCTGGGCATGGTGGTGCACGCCTGTTGTTTCAGCTACTGGGGAGTCTGGGGCTTGAGAATCAGTTGAACCCTGGAGGCAGAGGTTAGAGTGAGCCAAGATTGAACCACTGCACTTCAGCCTGGGTGACAGAGTGAGACCCCCATCTCAAAAAAAAAAAAAAAAAAAATGAAAAATATTATCACAGGAAAGTAAAGACATTTGGAATAATATACAAGATTGAAGTCTGAATCCTGTCTCCACACTATAAGTGTTTCCTGGAATCAGTGCACGTATACATCAATACCTTATAAATTACTATGGACCTTAGGGTATGATGAAGATTCACACATACAATGATGATTCTTGAAGCATCAATTATGATTGAATAATGCCCTTCTAGTATGTTTTTGAAAGATTTTGACAAGAATGCTTTGAAGAAAAATGTTTTCTTTCTATGTCTAGTAAATCCAAATTATTGGAAGCTGAAATTTTGAACAATTTGATTATTTGGAATTTTATTCTAAGCATAGCGCTCTTTGTAATATTTTGCATTTTTTTTTTTTACAATTTATATAATCCTATTAGTGGCCCACCTACCTGTATTCTATTTTTCAAGATCTTATATTGGACAATGATTAATATTGCAACTGTCCTGTTTACCACCCAAACACCAAACTGGCTTTTATCAGAGTTAGAAAATTTAAGTATGGTGCTCTATCTTCACTTTCTCTGACTGGCAACACTGTGGTTTCATTCATGTGTAAAATATTTTTGAATCTAATTATTCTTACAACCAGTTAGGAGAAAGGGTCATTATTCTAGCTCATTAGCTGTTTAATTGGAAGGCATAACAGTGAATCTATGTTTTGACTCTCTAATTTTAATATCCAGCACTGCCAGGAAAAGGGGATTATAGTAATATCATAATTCTGAGAACCATGAGCAAAATGCACACTTCCTGTCCTTCCTTAAATGGTATGATATTCCACAACTATTCGGTGCAATATTTTACTTCTACAGCTGAGATTCAATGTTACAAATTACATGTGTATTTTAACATTTGCAAAAAAGCATATACTGAGTACATGTACACATTCATGAATATAGACTAAAACTATATTTATCATTTATGTTTTCAGATCAAGTAATGACTTGAGATGATAAAATAAAAAAATAAGTATTAGCAAATATTTCTGAAAGATAAAAAAGGTTGGCATAAGGGCATCATTGCTTTATTTTTCAGTTATTGTAGTCTGCAGATATATATATATATGTGTGTATATATGTGTATATATACATATATATATATATATATATATATACATACACACACACATATATATATATATATCTCCATATGCCTCCATGTAGCAGTGATGAAAGCAATAGGAGAGTTTTGGCTTTGTCTTAACATAGAGGAGAGTAAAAAATTAAACTAAACAAAAATAATAATTCATGTCACAGAACTATCAGCAGAAAGAGCAATCCTGAAATATCTAAACAACAGGATATTTGCTGAAAGCCATGTCTGTGGTAGAGGCTCTTAAACATTTGATTTTCATCATATAATTATGCCTTTAAGTCAGTCATTGTATAATGGCATTGAATTAGTTTCTTACCACTGCTGTATCAAATTACTACAAACTCAGTGAATTGAAACACAAAATTATTATCTTCCAGTTCAGAAATCTGACATGGATCTCAGTGGGCTCAGATTAAGGTATCAACAGTGTTCCTTCCTAAAGACTCGAAGGAACAATATATTTCTTTGCCTTTTCCCCTTTTTAGAAGTTGCCCCCTTTACTTTGTTCATGGCCCACTTTCTCTCTCTTCAAAGCCAGGAATGGCTAGTTGACGCCTTCCCGCTTGGCCTCATTCTGACCTTTTTCGTAGAATGCCACATTTCCTTCTGACTCTCTTGTTCTGGCCCTATTTCACTTTTAAGGACATTTATAATTATTTTGGGTCTACCTTGATAATTCAGGAAATTTCTTTATTTTAAGGTCAGCTAATTAGCAATCATAATTCCACCTTCCACCTTAATTCCCCTTTGCCATGTAACATAATATATTTACAGTTTCCAAGAATTAGAATGTGAACATCTTTGTGGCAGCAGGGAGGGCATTCTTTTGCCTACTGCATTCTACCCATTTGGCCTCAGAATATTTACATTCACTACAAATGAAAAAACACCTTCACCCCATTTCCAAGTTCTCCAAATTTTTAACCCATTACAGCGTCGACTCAAAATCCAAAATCTTATTTAAATCTCATCAACACAACAGTCCCGATCCGTTTGAAATCATTGAAAAGTCCCATTGAAATCATCTAAATTAGGACAAGTGAGATTCTGGGTATGATTCATCCTGGATCAAATTTCTCTCCATCTGTGGGTTCATGAAATCCCTCAAAAAACAATTTGCTCCCAAAGTATAATGGTGGCACAGACATAGGATAACAATTATAGATATTCTGGTCCAAAAAGTGTGAAATGAAAGGGGAAAAAAGTATCACCAGTCCCAAGCAATTTCAAAATCTCTCCAAAGAACCTTTGTGTATGACTGAGTATTGTGACCTTTTGATATTTCTGATATACCAGTGAAAGACTGTAAATATGTGCTGTGGCTTTTTCTCTAGACCACGCTTTCCTTCTAGTGAATCTCAACTTTTGCATTCTTTGCCATTAAAGTAAGCTGAGAATTAGCAAAATTATTAAGCCCTTTTTTGTTTGCTTGTTTAACAGTTCTTGCTTACTTTATGTCTCTCCTCTCACATTTTGCTATAAGCAGCACCTAGGAAATCAGGCCACATATTCAACAGTTTACAGATAAATCGCCCCACGTGAATATCCAAGTTCATTGCTTACAAATTCTGCTCTCCTCATAACTGTAGCATACAATTCCTCTAAGTTTCTGCCATCACATAACAAGGGTATGCTCTCCCCCTCTTTCAAATAACATGTTCTTAATTTCTTATGATTTCCCATAAGCAATGTGTTTAATGTTTGCGTTTCTGTTTACAAGGACTTAGTTATTCTCTAAGGTGGTATGTTTTTCCTCCCACACTCTTCATCTCCTCTGAGTCCTCACTATTAGAATCATTGACCTCCATATTTCTACTAATAGTCTGTTCAGCGTAATCAAGTATTTTTTTATCATGCTTCTAAAATGTTCCCAGCCTCTGTTTATTGCCCAATTCCAAATCTACTTCTACATTTCTTAGTTGTTTCAGTGGTATACCACTTCAAGATACTAAAATCTGTATTTGTTCCCTATTTCTGCTGTTAACAAAGCAGAACAACAAACCAGTGGTTTAAAACAAACAAACTTCCAAACTACTTTGGTACCATGGTTTCACTTAGCTAAAATCAAGGTGTCTGCAGGGATGTGTTCCCTTCTGGAAGCTCTAGGGGACAATACATTTCCTTGTCTTTTCAAGTTTCTAAAGGCTTCCCACATTTCTTGGCTCAGAGATCCCTTCTGTCTTCAAAGCCAGCAATGGTGGGTTGATTCCTTCTCACATCTCATCATTCCAACATCAAATCTGGTTCTCTTCTTCTACCTCCCACTTCCACTTTTAAGGACATTTTTTATTATATTGAGCACACCCAGATAATCCAGGATAAATGTCTCTATCTCAAAATCCTTAACTTAATAACATCTGCTAAGCCCTTCTTGCCATGTAAGGTAATATATTTACAGTTTTCTGAGCCTAGGGCCCAGACATCTTTGAAGGGCATTTATTCTGCCTACCATGAGCACAGACAGACAAAAAGTGTTAAAAAAAATAACGTAATATATTCCATGTTGTACAGGCTAGGATTTAATCAGAAACTGGATTATCCAAATTCAAAAATTTTTCTACTTTATGCACTTATCTTTCTTTGAGAGCAGCATGTTCTTTGAAAAAAGAGTAAAATATAGACTCAAAAAAGACAATGCGATGCAATTCAAATCTGAAAAAGCAAAAGTAGAAGTCATACCTTATTCACTGTCCGTAATCTCACAAAAGCACTAAGAGACTGTATAGTTTTTCCTTATTGAGATTTGAACATCATTTCCTTTGCTCGTTGTTGGCCTGCATTTACATTATTTAGACTGAAATACTCAATCCCAAAAATGAAAAAGAAACAGGTTATCTTTGACTTACAGCTTGTTTCCTCCTGCATAATATTGGCATTCACACTGATTCACAAGTAAAAATCTATAGACCATAGCACCTCTTTTGAGCATACAGACCAAAAATGTTACTGTGGCCCCTTTAAACATAGCACAGATCAGGTGAGCCATGTGTTATCTTCCCAATAGTTCTAAAAACAACAAAAAAATGAAACCATTTAAAAATAAACATACATTTTACTAGGTATTAGCATAATCTTTGCACATAATATAGTACCTCCTATAAGGAAGAAGAAAGACATGAACTACATAGACATGGAAACAATCTCCCTAGCAGCCTAGGAGTTGGTTCCTTAAGACCCTTCAGGAAAATCCTTCCCACTCCTGACCAGTAGCTTCTCATGGGAAGATTTTGCTTCTAGTCCTTTCCCTAGAATTAATAAAGAAGGTCTCTAAAATTTGGTCCTCGTGTAAGTATTATTTTATGAAATGGAGTAAAATCTGTTTTTACTCTAAGATATAACTCTCCTTAAATTGGAGGTAACTGCTACCAGCACTGAAAATACCACAGATGCTTCTATATTTACTTCATATCTTTTTGTCTAATTATGAATTTTACCAACTAAGGAGAATTTAATGTTCCATTAGTGGTCAGGAATTTTGCCAGAATAAAGTAACAAATAGGAGGATTATTGAATCTGGAATACAGCAGGGGGACTTGAAAGAGATGGTTCTTCTATTAGCTTTATAGAATCTTTGTTATAGGCCAAGATTCCATAAATTGCCACTGGGTTATGCAGATGCTCACAGCCTGTGCGGGGCTCAACTCTTCATCTGTATTTGCAACATTGTCTTGGTCATTTCCTTGTATTGGTGGTAAAGTTTTTTCACAAGTTTCCTTAATTTAACTCCCTTCTTTTCATCATTGAACAGGTTTCTCAATATGTTTTATTTGCAATATCCTAAAGGACAGGGACCACACTCCACTATTCTCTGTTATAACACAGCCCAGAACAGAGCTGTTTCCATTACTGTGTTAGGCCCTCAGAAGTAATAAAATGCACTGAATGATTTCATCTCTTTCTAAAAGCCTAACTCTCTTTTCATTTTCCAAAATGAGTTAGTGGTCTGCTAATGGTAACATTTTTCTCTGATAATAACTTATTTAAATTGTTTATAGTTCAACAAAACTGTAAGTTTACATGTAAAAGTTCTAATTCAACCTTGCAATGTCTGAATAATAGAATATATTTGTTGAATATATTTGTTTTGATGAAATGTTTGTTGAATGAATATGTTGAATAAATGGTTCCATCTCTCACTCTCTCTAGCTCTCCCTCTCTCTGTGTCTCCTTCCCATCTTTTCTCCCTCTATCCTACTCCCTTCTCTCTGTATTTTTAGTTATTAGGTCAGAATCATAAGGCAGTGCCTAATGTGGGTCACTTAAGTGAAATTTGCGTGTATTTGTATGTATGCACATAGGAATATGATTGATATATGGCTACCACTTATAACTCTATCTGATCCAGCCAAAATGTGCTGTAATTTAAAAGAAGATTAAGTCAAGGAAGTTTGAAAATGATTTTACCATTATAAATTCTTCCCTCTGATAGAGCTCAAGTCATAGGGTCACTCTCCTAATATTAGTTTATAACTAGGATCTCCATAAATAAATCACTGATGAAAATCACATTAATACTCTTGGGAAAACAGTTTCTCTGCCTTATATAGGAAGCCCTTTGAATGATCACTTCAGAATTTGTTTGTCAAAAGAGACCTAAGCAATAACCATGTCATCTCCCCTACCTCCACCCTGAACCATAGGGACTGGTGCCACTGCCTGAAACTAACCCTCATTCACTTTATCATTTAATCAAGGATAAACTATGGCTTGTCTTTACAAATTTGATTTTGTAAATTCATGTTCATAAATGTTAATGTAAGTTTCCATTAAATATGACAAAGCACATTTCCATAAGGACACAATAAGGCTGTTCTCAATGTGTACATGTAAAAAGGTTTTATATGTGAACTTTTTCCTTTAACAAGGAACAGGGTTACAAAAGGAGGACAAGCCTTTAAGAAATAAATCATTCTGTATGATAAAGCTCTTGCTTATAGCTAAATTTATATATTTTAAAGGATTAGTATTTTTGCAATCATGACTCTACTTTTTTGCTAATCAACATGTTTGTTTTACAGTGCTTTATAAAGCAATTTGTGCAGTAATTAAATGCCTAACAAGGATTTTTATGACTGTTTGCTGAACACAAATACACTTTAGCCTAGAGTAGTCTGGAGTTATTAAGTGAGCCAAAAATTTAGTGTTTTAAATGAAACAAATTACAGACCTCTTCTTAGTTTTGATGAGGCTTAGATCACAATGGAATTTATTTACTTCAAATGTAACACATTCCACATTCCCAACAACCCGTTTGCAAACACATCAATAAAACTCTTTTTTTTTTTCATTTAGGTTTCTTCTTTAAGGCAAATGGTCTAGAGCAAGCAGAAAGAAAGGGCAAAATTGATTTTCTTATAAGAGAGAAGGGAAAGAGAGGAACTAATATTTATAGGGCACCTACTGCATGTCAGCCACTATGCTAGATATCTTACGTTCTCTCATTTAAGTCACACCATAACCCACAAAGAGGCAGTTTATCCACATTTTATAGATAATGAAACTGAGGATTAGTGAGGAAGTTAAATAACTCGTCCTAAAGTTACTTGTCTTTGTCCAGTAAATGGCAAACTTGGGCTCTAACACAAATCCTTTCTTTCCCTCTTTCCAACTGTTTCCCACTTTTTCTTACACTAATGATATCTGATGTGCACAAATGTACAAATCCAACCAGCACCTGGCCTCAGTTCTATAATTGCCAGCAGTATTCCCAGCACAGGAAATTTGCAATTGTTAAGAAGCCATTGCATTCAACTGTCTTTTATAGCTCATGCACAGGTGCTCACATTATAAAAGGGATCATTTAATCCCTTAATCAACAGATACTGATTGATATTGATATTGATTAAACCACTTCCATCTATTCTTATCTGAAACCAGGCAAACTAATCATTTCCTTATGAAGGACTGGAATTCACACAGGACATCACATTGCAAATAGCTTGTAAAGGAGAAATAATTCTTCAACAGCATTTAAATATATTCCATACACATTCTGTTAGATGCTTTCATTTATGATATCTGCTCTAATCTTCCACAAACTCTCAACTCATGCCTTAGCACATGCACTCATGTCTTGTCATGCATCATCTCTCATTCACCAAATTACCTTTATTTTATAGAAAACTATACTGGGACAGGAGAAGTTAATGAACTGGCTATTAATGGTTAGCCAAGAAGAGAACTCAGGTTTTGCCATCTGAATTCATTCTGTGGGGGTTGGGAATGGTGGTAGGAGGAGGAATAGGTGATGGGAAGGGATGACTTCTTTTCTTCAAGTACCTCTATTACTTTCACGGTAGTAAATAAAATATATATATGTTTTAAAACATTCTGAACCTCAATCATTGTTGTAAATTTTAACTGGTTGGTAATCAGCTACTACAAAAGTCAGAGCTAATTAATTCAAAATTATATGCCATGTATATTTGTTATGTTCTGTTCTGGATTTCTCCCCTACCTTTCTGACCCAATGCTTGTCATTTCTTCTTTAGATTCTTTTAACCAGAGGCTGATGTCATAGGCCAGTGGTCAGCAAAATGTGGCATTTTTGCCATATCTGGTCCACTGCTTTTTATCTGGTCCATGAGCTAAGAATAGATCTGCACAGTTTGAAATGTTGAAAAAAATTAAAACTCAAAGGAAGAAGAATGTGCAGTAATATGTGGAAATTACATGAAATTTAAATATCCTCATTCATAAATACATTTGAATGTATCACAGCCACACGCATTCCCTTGTGTGTTGTGGCTGTTTTAGTGTCACAACAACAGAGGTAAAGTTTAGTAGTTGTGACAGAGACTGTACAACCCGTAAACCCTAAAATATTTACTCTCTGGTTCCTCACACATAAAGTTAGGCACCTCTGTTCTAGGCCCTTCTCTTCTCACTCTACACAGTCAGAGAATAACTGCTTCCACCAGGGCTAGGACCCCTGGGTACATAGCTGCTCCCCTCCTCTCTCCAGAACCTCAGACCTACAGAATGCCTCCATGAGGATGGTTCAAGACACTTCAAATCCAGTGTGCCCAAAATGGAGATTATTAACTTCTGCCTTAAACTAGATATTCTTCCTGTGATTCAGAGAAAAGCATAGTCTACTCAATCACCCAAACCAGAAATCTGGGCATCTTTGATTCTTTTCCCTCTCTCCCTCATTCCACATGCCCAGATAAGTACTGGCAACACAAACTCCACACCCTAACTATCCTGCACATGAAATCTGTCCCCTAGCTCTATAGGTCAACACTAGCATAAGCTACCATCCTGTAATGCCTACAGTAGTTTAGCTGTTGTCTGATGAAGCTTCATAAACTCTGGCTTGCTTCATCCACTTTATTCCCCACTGACTAGTTGATCTTGAAAAGCTTTTGATCATGTCACCTAAGGTAATACCAGGTAAGTTCTCCTTACCTTTGCTTATAATGCTCCAGTCATTCCTTATGCCCTATGGATAAAATCTCAAATTCCTAATTTACACTGAGGGTTTTGAATGAGCTATGCTCTCTTAAAACTTATTTACTGTAAGAAATAATTCTAGTCAACTGCCAAACCAGACACCAAACATACACTCCCTAACTCCTCAAGTCTTAGATCGAGCCTGTCCAACCTGTGGCCCACAGGGCACGTGCGGCCCAGGAGAGCAGTGAATGTGGCCCGACATAATTTTGTAAACTTTCTTACAAAATTATGAGTTTTCTAAATTTACTTCATCAGGTATTATTAATATTAATGTATTTTGTGTGTGGCCAAAGATAATTCTTTCAGTGTGGCCCAGGGAGGCCAAAAGATTGGACATCCCTGACTTAAATAATTTTATTATATGCTCCAAGTGTTTATTATTCTGCCTGGTAATCTACCTCACTGGAATATGTAATCCTATGAGGTCTGGCATAGTGAACATGTATTAAATGAACATGTATTGAATATAATTAAGTAGAAGTTTGACGCATCTGCCAGAATAATTGTAGTCAAAACAAGTCTTTAAAAACAAAACAAAATCTCTATGCCTCTAATTATTTCCTTCAGGAAAAAAAGTTAGGGTAAAGTTATTTTGCTCTTGCTTTTTCTGTGAAATTCTCTGCAATATTATTCAGCAATGCAGATAAAGATAATCTTACTCACAGTCAGAAAGTGTCATTATTTCCCTAGGAAGTCATCTGTAAATGAGAGACATCTTCACTCTCAGCACTACTTATGATTAATTTACCATTTCTGTTATTAGTCTAATACACTATCATTTTTCAATAAAATAAATATTTGTAGGACTATATTTATATATATAAAGTGTTATGTATTAAAGAGCATTAGCCTAGGTCTTTGGAATATAAAGTATAATCCCCTCTTTACCATGATTATGTAAAATGTACATGTTCTGTTCGAATAAAGGTGTACTCATGGAAACAAGTGTTAAAAACTATAAAAAAATGTAAAATGTGGAATAACAAAAGAATTTTTGTAAAGACCTAATACTAACGTACATGCAGTAAAGTTCTTTCAGCAAAATAGATAATTACATCATTAATTGTCCACATTTATTATCTCAAAACCAGATGCTTTAACAACTACATTTCTGATATTTTCTTCACATCATACTACCAAATTGACTTGCCTATATGAAAAGTAGCTGCTTCTGTATTTGGGATTGTGCTTTACTTTTCCATACTCCTATTCATCTTTGACCACAGCAATCTGTTTTTATGTAAATTATTCTGGAGTAAAATTGTTATAAACAAAGTAACCCAACTGATATGGTTTGGAAATGTGCCCCCACACAAATCTCATGTTCAATTGTAATCCCCAATGTTGGAAATGAGGCCTGGTGGGAAGTGATTGTGTATAGGCTGATTTTCCCCTTTGGTGCTGTTCTCCTGATACAGTCCTCATGAGATCTGGTTGTTTAAAACTGTGTGGCACCTCCTTCCTCTCTCTGTTCCTCCTGTTCCAGCCATGTGAAGTGCTGGTTTCCTCTTCACTTTGGGCCATGACTGAAAACTTCCTGAAGCCCCCCCTAAGCCAAGCAATAGTGCCATGCTTCCTGTACAGCCTGTGGAAGGAATCATGAGTCAATTAAATGTCTTTTCTTTTTAATTTTCCAGTCTCGGCATTTCTTTACAGTAGTCTGAGAATGGACCAATATACCATCTCTTTTCTTCATTCTTGCTACTCTCCTGTATCTCTCTTTTACTTGAAAACTTTCAACCAGGGAGATTTCTTTTCCTGCTTCTAACTGATCTCCCCTCACTTGTAACTACCTTGAAATGCAATTTGTTGTCCCACCACTTCACTGAAATCTCTCTCCAAAGCCATCAGGAAATTAATACTGGTCAAGTTTCATTACCTTTCCTGGGTCCTCTAGTTCTACGTTTCCCTTTGCCCAGCTCCTTGCTTTGGGTTTTCCATCTACTTCTGCCAATTCTCTGCCTCCTCTTGCTTCTCTCCACTGAATTCCTCACTTCCAGTGACCCCATAATGCTGCTAATTCTCAAAGTTTCATCATTTCCCCAAATTATGTTCATTTTGTTCTTCTGGAAGATAGAGACAAATCTGTTCACTGAATGTTCTCTTTTGTGAAGATGATTCCTGAATCTTTCTGCCCATGCTTTCTATGAGGCATTTTCTGTTTGCCTTATACTTCTGTGTAGTAGTCCTATGGGAATATCACATTCAATATGCTTCCAGCTGGATAACCACCCTTTCGCCTCTGCTGGCTCAACTCCCTACATTCCTCTTTTTATTTGTTGATAGCCAGTCTCCTACTCAGCCCAGCTCAAAGGTTAAAGGTTATCATAGTTTCCTCTTCCCTCCTTCTGAAATATCTATATATTCAGTAAGTTATCAAACAATGTTAATTCTACTTCCAAAATATGATTTGTATCTGACACTCTCTCACTGATCTCATAACCACTACAGTGATTTAGGATGTTATTACTTTCCTAGACCACAGAAATGAACTTCTTCATCTAATCTTTCCACCCATGTACTGTGTTATACACTACTTCCAGATTCATTTTTCTAAATCACAATTCTTGTTTTGTCAATGCCCATCCCACAAAAGCTGCTAGCTCCCCGGTACTATACATTTAGCTAAATAACATAGATCTTTCACCGTTCCAAAACCTTAAATTGGAGATTATATTTTATCTTTCAATCTTCATTAACACCCAGCACATTACCTTGTATATCTTAGTTATTCAACGCTAAATGTGGATCTACTGCATTATTTGAATATATTCAGTTCTGCCATAGAAGACAAAAAACACAAAAGGGTGGTTGAAAATCATATTAAGCATAGATAATAAGAAAGGTATAGGCTTAAGAAATATACACAAATCTCATAGGATACATTAAGCACAGTAATCAAGAAACTAATACATGAGACAAAGGCAGAACAGGATGTGTTAATAGAGTTAGTAATTTACTAAAATGTAAGACATGCAAAATAAATATATGATAAAAAGAAAATTTGATGGAACAAACAAGAATATTACTTATAAATAGAAAGGAATGGAAAATTTGATTCAGGATCATGTGACCTCTGGACTGACATTTGTGTCACGTCTAAGTCAGCAACTGCTTGATAATATCTGACGTGGCTCAACCTCATATAAGGTGTTTGCAACTGATGACCCACACCATTCTTTTAAAGAGGCACAGAGGCAAGTACGTAAGGCCACAGCCATAGTTTCATCATAAATTCAACACGGGCAGATTTATCGGTTTAAATGAGTGTCTCCTCTGGAGAGTATCTGACATAGCAAGATACTTTCTTTTGGGGACTTCAGGAAAGTGTTAAATCCTGTGCTGTCAATCTCTCTCTCTCTCTCTCCCTCTCTCCCATTCCACCTCTATTCCTCTCTCCCTGATAACTCTCCCTCCACATTAATCAAGAAGCTTACTAAAACTGGTGATTTACCTTAGGGAAGTTCGGGGCAAAGCAGAAAACAGCTTGTCTTTTCAATCACAATCAAAACTCATGAGAATCAACTGGTAAGCCCATAGGGGCTTGACTAAGAAAATTGTCTAAATCAAATTTCAGGCTGAATCTAGCCTCTAGGTACTACTCTGTAGGCTTCAATTAAGGGTTTAATTCTCCATTCACTGCTGTAAATCATAGCTAGTCTCAGAAAAGCATTCTTAACCACAGCCCCTCCCACGCAATCACCCTGAAGCAATAACATTTCACAGCTCGGACATAAAGCACTGACAGGTTTTTGCAATAAAATGTGACCTTTATTGTTAAAAAATGCTTTACGACATCTGACAAACCATTTTCTTTAAGAGATATTCACTTGATAAATTAAAATACTGTAAACAATTTAATTTCGTTGAAGATATGAACCACAATATGTTCCAAATGAGGGAAACGTACTTTTATACCTATCTGCATTTTTAAAATAACAATAGATCATACTTTCTGGAGGAAAGTAACTATTCATATCAAGAGCATCCTTAAAAGGAGCATTAGACTTATCCATTTAGAAAGAATTTCTGTGTGCCCACAGAAATATCCATGCATTTCGAATGCTTGAATCTTAATACTCCTTGCTAAGGGTACTTTGAGGAAAAAGCAACAAAGAGAAAGTGCCTTAAAGTAGAATCTACTTTCACACTGTTGCTTTAATTCATCCATCTCATGTTTCATGGGGCATTCAAGTGTGCATTAAAATCACAGAAGAAAACAAAGTTTCAAATCAAAAGAGGATAAGAAAGACTCCTGGAAAACTGTATAAAACTAGTTTTCAAATAGCTTCTTCTTTAAAGTGGAACAAGAGAACATTCAGTAGTAAGAATTTTTGTTGGGCTTCATCACATGAATGCTGATCAAAGGGGCTTAGAAATCTCCAAGAGGAGTCTTTGGAGGGTCTCTGTAATACTTTTTCTCTTAATATTTATAATCATATGCTCCAAATGCATTTATAAAGACAAAAATAAAAATTATCAGACCATGAAAATGAAATGCAATATTTATGAGTATTAGAAATTTTCCTTAAATGTATATACATGTAAATAGTTTTGGAGCAGGTTCATATGACATTTGGAGTGTCACAATATGAACAGAAACACATAGGAAGATACAGTGTATCACAGAATTAAATTTCAGAGGATTCTGATATTCATCTACCCTACACACACACCAGAACATTTATAAACTCTAAGATAATATATGAATGGCATCATTTGGGTTTCTGCTCTAGAGTCACAAGAGGTTAAACATAAAGGCAAATTATAATAATAATGATAATAAGCTATATAATCTCTTCATGTTTACATACAACATGGGAATCTTGTTTTGGCCTGGATTAATCACAGGAGAGATTATTCAAAATTAACTTGATCTAGGAGTGATTTATGGCAACTTGAACATATAAAGAGTTAGAATTCTCATATTTTCTGAAAGTAAGAGACCAGCTGAACAGATCATTCATTCTTTGCATTGCTGAGCATTCTTTAGGAAGGGGACTATGTTTTATTTAAATTTATATCCCTGTAATCTAGCACAACTTGGTGGCAGGGCATGTGTTTTGCAATGAATATAATTTTTAAAATTCATCTTTACTTGCAACTGCATATTTCACTTAATATGCAGAGAAAGAGGTTATATTTATGAACAAAAATGTCTATTATTAAGAACAGAGCCTCCATTCATAGTATGGGACCACCATCAATGTTTTCATAATTTTCTGTGGAGATTTATATATAAGGTAACAGTAGTTATTGCTCACAAATTCAAAGTTTTTTTTTGATGTACTAAGAGACAGTCAATGATAAAGCCTTCTCTGTAGGGGAGAGTGTTTGGGAGTAGAGTTTCCTTGGCTCCCTGCAGGATTTCACAAATCTTTCTCTGCAAGGAATTTGTCTTCAATGATCTCTAGTCTATTACATCTGCCCAGAAGGCCTCAGAAATGCTCTGTTGCTGATGGTAGGTCATAGATTCTAGAAAAACTGAATTAGTTTAATGGTGAAACTAAAATATGTTTGCCCAAAGCCGCTTTACAGAACCATATCACTCGAATATTTAAATAACATAATTATCTACTGCTTCCAGTAACACTTTGAATGGAAAATCACCCTAGAAATGAACACAATGTTCACTGTGGCCTGAAACATCACTTTTTCTCCTCTGCTAGAGTTCCCACCTGCATGAGTAATACTGAACATTCTTTATTTTCACAACATGTAATCAAAACATACCCTGCACTTTGTTCCCTATCTCTTGCTGCGCTTATCTGCCACATGATGTGCATACATCAGATTCATTACAGTTTTATCCTGGTGCTTGGGCTCTCTGCAAACCAATTGAAATGTACATTTTCTCAACCCCCTCTGTTTGGGAAAACTGTATGACGACCAAAAAGTCTTACCTATCATTTTATGGTTAGACATTTTCTTGCCTTTGCTTATGTTATAATTCTTGCCCAAGATAACCTCCTTCCCTTACTTCAGAGAGCCTAGCTATTCTTCATACCTCATTTCCTGTCAAGTATATTTAATTTAGTCTTTCCTAACAGTTGGAGACCACAATAATTTTTATTTTCATTGATTGGTCGTTCAGTATGCTGTTGATTCTGTCATCTGTATTAGATTTGAGGTCAGAATATTTGAGTTTAAGATTTGGGGTTGGCACTTAGTAACTATTTACTCCTATTGAATTAATATGTCCTCTCTTCCTCAGCTTACCTCTCCTGTACAGTGGGTAAAACAATTTTTGGGACAGGGCTATTGCTTACATTGAGAAAGCCTTTATAGTAATATTAACAAATAGTAGATTCTAAGCTCTATTCCTTTAAAAAATATTATTTACTTTCAGTTTTCTAGAAGTTTCTTCAGGAATCTACTCTTTTGTACAACTGCAGCACCATGTGTAATACATAATAGGACTGTAATAATAGGGTTTTTTTGGTAACCTAGATAGCACATTTAATAAGTAGTATACATAGTATAGTGACTAAAGCAGTATCTATGTAGCTGTAATCTAGATGTCATAATCCCACATATAATATAGCAAATAGTCTATATGGCTTACAATGTATTTAGTAAATAGTTCTAGCCTTAAGTCAGTTATAATACTTTTCAAAAATACCTTACAGCTACTGCTTGATCTAATTTCAATTTAATTCACACATACACCAAACATGGGAATATTTAACATAATTCAAAGTTAAAATGCCATTACATTTAATGTCCCTTTAATTAATTTTTGAAAAATAGAAATTACCACTAGATGCTAGATTATATAGCCCTAAAAATGGAGCAAACCATTAGACATCAGCACACTATTGAGGGTATTTGAGACAGACATTTTTTACATGAACCATATAGCTGAGATTATAGGCATGCGCCATTATGCCTGGTCAGTTTTTGTATTTTTTGAGGGGACAGGGCTTCACCATGTTGCTCAGGCTGGTCTTGAACTCCTGACCTCAGGTAATCCACTTGCCTCAGCCTCCCAAAATGCTAGGATTACAGGCATGAGCCACTATGCCTAGCCTCTTTTCTAAAATAGATGTTATAAGCAGATTTCTTATGTTTCAATTTGCACTAAACCATAATTGACCATATGAACCATATAGGAACATAATTTTTTCACACCTCATGGACAGAATAATTATTTGTGTGTGTTGAGCTGTTTTGCCACTTCGAGATTTTTCTCAATGGCATTATTTTATGGAAATATCTGAATACTTAAATATATGTTGGAATCATAATTTGCTATTAAGGCACAATCTCTTTATCTTGAAATCTCAAATTGCAACTAAGTGCTCAGGTTTGGAAGTCATAGCCAAGTACTCATAATGTTCATAAGGTGATTTTTGCTATATCCAATACCATGTTTCTCTCTCTCTCTCTCTCTCTTTTTTTTTTTTTTTTTTTTTTTTTTTTTTTTTTGAGATGGAGTCTCACTCTGTCGCCCAGGCTGGAGTGCAATGGTGCTGTCTTGGCTCACTGAAACCTCTGCCTCTGGGGTTCAAGTGATTCTCCTGCCTCAGCCTCCTGAGTAGCTGAGATCACAGGCATGTGCCACCATGGCTGGCTAATTTTTGTATTTTTCGAGGGGACAGGGTTTCACCATGTTTCCCAGGCTGGTCTTGAACTCCTGACTTCAGGTAATCCACTCTCCTCAGCCTCCCAAAGCATTAGGATTACAGGTGTGAGACACTGTGTCTGTCCCCTTTTCTAAAATACATGTCATAAGCAGATTTCTTAAATTTTAATTTGCATTTTATATAACATAGCTGTGAACTAACAGGTTTTCAACAAGCACATAAAATAATCAGCTATCCTGCCTATAAAAGATAATCAAAATTAAGAAGTATCAGGGCACTAAAAAAATCAGTTTTAATTTGATTTATTTTCTTTCCATATTAATTTTGGTTTGCTTACAAACATCGAAAAGATTTTGGGTTATTCTTGACATTTTGTACAAAGCCATGTTGGGCTTAATTTTATCATGAGTGGTCAGAAAAAAACCCACAAAGAACATCAACACATAAAATTCACAATTGCATCCCAACATGTGTCAAATAAAGACTTGTTCTGGGAAAACTGCTGCTACATATCTTCCAGATTATAGTTATGGTTTTAACTACAGTATTAAATCTGTCCTTTCATTTTTGAAAATAAAAGGTGCTATTAAGTGAATAGCCTCTTCTGAGCGTGTTCCAGGGTGTTCGAGAACACATAAGTTCACAATAAATTATCCAACAGAAAAGAAAAGAAGGCTGAGTCTTAGGGTCATGGTTTTCTATGTTTCTATGGAAACTTAGTGGAAATTGTAGGGTTTTTAAAGGGATTTTGATTCATATTTCAGTCCTTGTCTTTAATCACTTTGTTACCATTCAGTATTAAGAAATGGAAGTAGCACAAGTGTTGAGTTCTTAAAAAAAAAAAAATCTGTTTTGAAGTTAAATTAAAGCTGTTGAAATAATTCAGCCCAACATAGTAAAAGCGATCATTCACCTCTAATGCTTCAAGTGTTTACCTTGCAATAGCAATTTCCTTTCCACCTTTGCATGATCAGATTCACAAGAAACATGCCCTGATAATGTATTGTTCAGAATTCTGTATTTTTTGGTGAGGGATTGACTCCACCTCCTCTCCTGCTGGGTCTGACTTTACCCACCTGAAATTCCTAGATACTATACTTACCACAGGTAAAACAATGATGCCTTTCTTGTTCAAACCTAATGTATATTATATTTAAAATTGTATCTTTTTTGAGCTCATTGCTATTGCCTTTCCCAGCTGAAAATTCTGTAGAAATAGTTCCCAAATGACTAATTCCACTAGAGATTTCAGAAGAGGAAGGAAGAAAGGAGGGTTGATGGGAGAAAGCTGGATCCAAAGTTTGGAAACCTGACTTTCCCTTTAACTGGAAAATTAATAAGTCTATGCACTCTTTCCTTCCTTCCATTTCCTGACCTCCAATATTGCCCAAATTCATAAAGTTTGCAGTTAAAGTGAAGTAATAAATTTTAATGGAAATAAAATGAGTTACAAAGTTTTATTTTTTAAAGAGGTATTCAATAAGGACTGAGAAAGGAGGATATAAGAAGAAATAAGAACAAGAAAACCTCAAGATAGAGGAAAAAGTATTTTGTGAAATACTTGAAGAATAAACCAATAGTGTAACACAAATAATAATTTAGAAATGTGGGAGTTTTGTTTTTTTTTTTTCTATTCAATACAAAACCTTATTATTGGCCCACATCATACCAGAATGCTTCCAGTTCTTCGAGACAAAATGTGATCACAACATACTTTGTGCTCTCTAAGATATTATAGTCCACTTGGAGAATCAATCATGTATACAAATTAAGCCATTCACTGTGTGACCATGACCAGAAAGGAGGTAGAAAAGGGGCGTGGATGAAACACAAAGGAGAGAACAATATACTTTATCTTACAAAGCAGAATTGGGAAATACTGAAATATTGTTCAATTTAAATGTGTGCTTAACCATAACAGGCTATGACCTATTTTATGTATGTATGCATGCATGTATTATTTTAGAGATAGGTTCTTGCTGTGTTGCCCAGGTTGGTCTCAAATTCCTGGGCTCAAGTGATCCTCCTGCTTCAGCCTCCTGAGTAGATGGGACTATAGGTATACACCACCATGCCCAGCTATTTTTATTTGATTTGCCATTTTTTTATAGAGCCTCTTGAAAGCATGGGGTTTTTGAAACTCTCAACCCACTTAATCCTTGTAACTTTATTGTGAATTGGTAATATTATTAGCCCGGTTTTACAGAGGGTAAAAGATAGGACCTGGAAAAGAAGCAACTGGCCCAAGATGGTGCAGCTAGTAAGTGGCACAACTGATTTCTGACAGGCAAATTTGGCTACAGAGTTTGCCATAATTTGTCCATAAGTCATGAAATGCTGAAGCTCATCTGATTAAAATGATCTTTTTCCCCCCTTTCTGGTGGAAAAATGTTTCTACCAAAACTTTTTATATTATAATGATGAAATAATATTGTAATTTTTTAAAATACACTTTGAAAGTATAAAGTCTGAAGGTTTAGGTTTTTACATTTCCCACAGTCAATAAGTACTTTTCAAGAAATATTGAAGAAAATAAATGGGATTGTTAGTACTAAAATGTATCTACTACTCAAGAATACCTGAATTACTTCCTATTTGCCAATATGTGATGGATTCTCTTCACATTTGGACTCAACTCCATCCTAACAAACACAGGCAAAATGAAACAAACTTTAAAAAAAAAATTACTTTGGCTTTTTTCTCATATGGAAAGTAAGTTTCAGAAAAGACCATAAATATTACAGCAAGTATTATCATTGAGAAGAGAATTCTGATGTTTAAGAAGCAGTAGGCATTTAGTGGCTTGAATCACTGAATGTAAACCCTGGGGATCGAAGTCAGCCCTAAAATGACAGTGAGCAGCCACACTGGCTGATTTCTTCCAGGGGAAGACAGCCAGTGCTGCTGACTCGTGTCCCAGGTGGCCCAGTCAGAACAACCCTATCCTTGGAGTATAGTTAAGAGCAGCTGCTGAAGAACACAGGAGCCTGAGCATCCGGCTTGTGACACCAGACAGGCTAAATCACTTCTCTCTCAGCTTTTCCTTGTATTCAATGGAATAGTCAAGTTGTGAAAAACATAAAATGCAAAGAACCAAAATCATGGTTTTGTTAAGAAATTAAAATATGTAATAATGGGAATAATATCTTGTATGCCCCAAATAAAAATCTTTAGTGTGTCTTCTAATATGTAGAGGATGAGACATTATTCCATCTTTTAAGACTTTTTTTAAATTGCATTTTAGGTTTTGGGGTACATGTGAAGAACATGCAAGATTGTTGCATAGGTACACACATGGGAGTGTGATTTGCTGCCTTCCTCCCTATCACCTATATCTGGCATTTCTCCCCATGCTCTTTCTCCCCAACTCCCCACCCCCCGCTGTCCCTCCCCTATTTCCCCCCAACAGACCCCAGTGTGTAGTGCTCCTTTCCCTGTGTCCATGTGTTCTCATTGTTCACTGCCTGCCTGTGAGTGAGAACATGTGGAGTTTGGTGTTCTGCTCTTGTGTCAGTTTGATGGGCTTTTTTTTTTTGTGGCCAGGATAAGGACATGAGATATCTTGTTCTTCCCCACAATTGTGATCTCTGCAAGATAAGAAGAGATTTTTAATGAGGAATTCTACGTTTCTATGTAGGAATAAATGACAAGAATCTTCAGATTCTCAGAGAAATTGTTTTGGGGCGATGAGGTAACAGCAAATGATAGAGAAATTACAAGAGGTAAAGGAAGATTAGCTCAAAGTAGAGGTTCATAGCCCATGTGGCATAACGGTATATGCAGCCAGAGGAAGGGGATGTTCAGAAAGAAGATTTTGGGGGCCCAAATGGCCAAGGACTTTATGTGTCTAATGAAATAAATCAAGTTTCATCTTCTCTCTTCATCTCACTACTTCCAACCCAAATTATCATTGGTGCATTAGTCTGTTGGTTTTCCTGGCCCTTCCTCATATCCAGCTTTCCTGATTTTTCCTCAGCTTATTTCCGATGCATTTCCCTTCCTCTCCCTTATTGGTCCTTCAATGTGCAGCCTCTTTAACGCAATTGTTAAAGTCAGAAATCAGAAAGAAGTATCTTCTTTTGGAGGAATGCAGAATGTTTTATTGTGTTTAATGAACATTCCATAATGCCTCTGAAAAAGCTGTTAGAGTTTATCATGTAAGTATGTGTAAACAGATAATATTTAGACACATATTTTATGCTTGATGGAACATAATTTATCTCTTGAGGAATTTAGATGCAGACACAGTATATATTTAGTTCATTTTAAACTGTAATTAATTTCCTGATAGATCAAGGAACTTGAATAAAGTATCCTATAAATATATGCAGTATGAAAAATGTTTTCAAGCAGGTGTCTTTTAAATTCTAATCACTTCATTAGGAAGTTTTGTTAGACTGTACATTAAATGGAGCGAAAAATATTTATCAAATGTCTTGATGGGTCTGTGGTAGTCACCTTTCCAATTTAAAATCTGTTCTCCAAACACAAGCAAACAAATTCAATGAATCTGTGTGAAGTTATATGTTATAAAGACATTGTAAAAACTATTTGGATGGATCTTCTGAACTTCTGTGTTGTATTTTATATTTGGCATTATTATTCTCATCTCAATTTTCTCTACACTTCTCTTTGTTTTTGAGACAGAGTCTCACTCTGTCTCCTAGGCTGGAGTTCATTGGTGTGATCTCAGCTCACTGTAACCTCCCCCTCCCAGATCCAAACAATGCTTGTGCCTCAGCCTCCAAAGTAACTGGGACTACAGGTATGTGCCACCATGCCTGGCTAACTTTTTGTATTTTTAGTAGAGACAGAGTTTTGCCATGTTGGCCAGGCCAGTCTTGAACTCTTTACCTCAGGTGATCCACCTGCCTTGGCCTTCCAAAGTAAGTGTTGAGCTTATAGGCATGAGCCCCCGTGCCTGGCCTCACTCTTCTCTTTCATGATTCATGCCATCCTGTTTTCCTTCTATCCTTTCTGATCATGACTTCCTCCTCTTCCTCTCCCACCAAACTTTTGATTTTGACATTCTCTAGACTTCCGTTTTCTTGCTAGTTCTTCACTTTTGTTTGCACTCTTCAAAATGATCTCATATGCTCTCAAGGTTTCACCTCTGAGTTGATGAATCTTAGTTCATTTGTTCCAACTTAGACTTCTCTTCAAAGTTTCACACCCACATCTCCAACTTGCTGCCAGGCATTTCTGCATTCTTCATTCCTGAGTCTAACCAATCACCAAGTCCCATTAATTTTATATCTGCAATATGTCTTCAACCAGAACTTCTCACTCCCCAAGTCTCCTATCCAACTACTTTTACCAATAACCTCTCCATCCTTATCATTTACCCTGGGATTATGGTAATAGCTACCTAATTGGTCTCTTCACTTTTAATTTTGCCCCTCTCAGATCCATTCTCCATATCACTGGCAAAATGTTCCACCTAAAATGCATATCTGACCCTTTTAGGCCCTGCTTAAAATCTGTAAATGGTTCTCAGAGGTTTGTAGAATAAAGGCCAACCTCTTTAATCTGTTGTAAAATGAGGCCCTGAAACTTTTGAGCTCTGCTTTTTGTCCACTCCACATTAAAATTTCCGCCTCAGAAATATTTACTTCATTGAAGCTCCCAGTATTCAGAGGACTTCTCACATCCAGCCTATGCCTATAAACGCTCTCTCTAAATACTTCCCATCACCTCATCTAGTTTTTCTTGGAAAAATCCACTTAATTCAAAGGTCAACCTTCTCAGGATGCCTGCCTGGCTCCTCAAAAAAGTAGATTATATGCATCTTCATCTTCTAACATCTCCCATATTAATATGTAACATAACAATCTCTGTCATGACACCATATAATATTGTACTATTTGTGTAACTTTCTACACCCATCTTCTCTACTGGACTATGAATTCATTACAGGTAGAAGATCTATCTATTAAATCAATCAGTAATAATTTACTGAGTTCCTGAGTTAGAAACTAAAGAAAAATGTTATCTAAGTATTTTCCCATACATGAAGATTATTATATATAAACTTAAGGCACAAATTGAGTAAATTTCATTTTCTCTCTCTTATGCTATCTAATTACATATTTCCATTATTACATCTTATTATTTATACATTTTCTTATTTAAAAATATATCCAATAGAAATTTCCAACTCTGTGTATGTATATGTGTATGAGAGAAACTGTTTTCCTACCTGCTTTGAGATTATATGTGGGCTATACAATGCCCAGTTAAATTACATTTTATAACTCATTTAACTAATAAATCCCTCGAGTTGTAGCTGAGCATGATTTGACTATGTAAATATAATGCTGTGCATACATGAAAGGTGAATTATGATTGAATGCTTATCTAGGACAGAGCCGAAGTCACTGAACTATACCACTCTCCTCTGGAGCTCTGGGCATAAACTAAAGCCACTGTTTGATCCACTTCTCATGTATCCTGCTCATTCTCACTTACTGGCTATAATTATTCTTTAACCTACTACACATGGATACTATCAATTACCCATTAACTTACTAAATGTGGTTTCAATTCTGAGGAAATAAAAAGTTGCATAAAAGTAGGATCCCTTATGTAACTAACAAGGTATTTAGTGTGTCTAGAACTATCTCAGCAAGAGTGAAAATTTGTCATTTTCCAAGGCTGAAAATTTATTGCCACCGTTTCGCATATCTCAAAAAGAGACATGTTAATCCTTGGAAGTGAACTTACTTAGCATCCTTAGAAATGAATCCAAGATCCACATTTTTCCCTTGACTATGGTGTTGGACAGGAAAACATTTCTAGCAGTTAGCCTCTTAAAAAACAACATGTCTCCAGGTAGCTTTGCTGGACTTGGGAGTGAAAAATACAAAGGTCTCTGATAAATTTGAATTTCATATTTTTTAAAAAGTATTTGTTGTTTACTTAAAATTCAAAGTTAATTGAGTGCCCCATATTTTATCTGTCAATCCTATTTTCAAGGTAGTGGTCAAAAAGAATGAATACTATGTCATAATTAGGTAAGAAAATTAAAAATCTCATGGTCATCAAGAAGGCAATGCTCCTTAACTCCACTTTATATTTGCTTTTTTGCCTCTGTGAAATATTTTTTTTTCATCCCTGCCCTTCCCTTTTGCCCTATCTGATTAATTAGTCCTTCTGTGATTTTTCACATTGTAGGAGAGTGTTAACCTCTCATAAGCTGGTGATAAAGGTCAGTTTTCTTGTTGGGTAATAGCAGCTATCTCATTTCAATAAATAGAATAATAAATGAGAGGGTAATATGGAGCCCCTGTAGCTTCCTTTTTTAGGTTTCAATTTTCAGAATGTTATTCCCCAGTGATTATGGAAGAGTTTGATAATTTTCCCATTACCCCAGACACTGTCTTTTTATGGATTTGAAGTGAAGGAAAAGAAATGGCAGGCTAGAAGGGAGAAGATTATTTATATTATCTTCCTTTCTATGTTGTTTTCAGTAAACTATCCTTTATTTGATCTGAGCTTCATATACATCAAGGATACTGCAGGCTTGACATGTCTTACTTTGACAAAGGGGATGTAAATAGAATATTCAGGATTATTTACATGAATTACAACAAAAGGGTAAGTTATTTCAGTATGGACCTCCAAAGAGAAATTATAAGAACAAAACTCGGAGTTTTTTCCCTCTGAGTCTCTGCCACTTATTAATATGTAAGCATATTCCAACAATCATTTTCATTTCATTAGTAAAATATTGACCCTTTTTCAGCAGATTAGGAATCATATCATGTAATTCGTTTCTGCCTAACAAAGACAAGGAACCACAGAGAAAGATAAAGTGTCTACCAAGCTAGATCTTTTGTAAATACCACTGTACTGAATATAGCAGCTTTTCTTAAGCCTAAGAACAGATTATTCTGTTTCAGGCAAGAGATAAGCTCAATTTGCACACAGATAGCAAGCTGTACTTTAAAAGAACACTATCTCTTCCTGCCTGAAATGACCTTTTACAAACTAAAGTAGTTTCAAAATTAAATACTCTGACATTAATATTTTTTCATCCTAGCTAAAGAATACATGTGTATAAATATGTTTATAGACACAAACATCAGAATGTACAGAGCATGAAAATGAGTTAAGCAGTTATTTATGTATAAAAAGAGAATCACCAAAGATGCACTACAGGCTTTCTTTGAATTCTGACATATTATTGAAAATATTTTATATCTATATATCTACTTCCATTGAAAAATAACTACTTCATAGAGCAAGGTTCACTCATGTTCACTTTTAAATTTTGCATCAAGGATATCAGTTATACTGCTTGATATTTAGAAGATAAAGATAGGTTTCCTGCATTAACTATGATTCACAAAACACAATTACATTAAATGGTTATTTCTTTCTCAGCAATCAGTCCTAAATAAATTTTCCTAGCTACATTTAATCTGAACACTATTAATTGGTTTTAGCATATTGTGTAACCAGTGGTGAGCTTTGCATTGTAAATAGTACATGAGAAATTAGAATAATTGTTGGTTAATATAAGCCATAATGAGTGAAAATTCTACTAGTTAATATGAAATATAATATAAAGCTCATTCATGCTTAGACTTAGATAATACCTTAGCCATCAGTTCTTCTAATATTCTTTTATATCAGGATCCCTTCCCCCTCAAAAAAACTAGTCACAGATGGTCAAACTAGCCTTTCAATAATAATACTTCGTTAACATTATTAAAATGTCAATGTTTAATCAAACAGTCCCAGTAGCACATTTGTTCGATAGTTATTGACTTATATACATAAATACATATTTTTCTCAATAAATTTTGACTGTCTTCTATGTTCTAGACACTCTTCTAGGCACCGAAATACATTAATAAGCATAGCAGATAATAGCCCTTAAATTCATGGAGCTGACATTCTTTTGAAGAGAAATATGGAGCCAGGAAGACCTAACCGATAGTTATTCAATCAATATTAATTTTAGTTCTTTCTGCAACTATTTATTAAGAATCTCTAATATCCTTTGATAGATACTGTAGAACATATAGAAAATTATAAAATATGGGATACCCTCAAGGTATTTATAAACTTATGCACAAGAAAAACACAAGAAGTAAAGAAGAATAAACTGCATAGACCCAAACGTCTTGAAAATGAAGAGAAGCAAAAGATTATTAAAATTTAGAAGTGTTGGAAAAATCTTCTTGGAAAATATGACATGTTCTTATGTATTTTGAAAAAGTTATATGTGGGAAAAAAACATCCTATGCTTCAGGCAAAGAACAAACACAAACAGGCCAAGTGTTACATTTGAAACACTCTGGAGGAAAGAAGAAGGGTACCCTGTCAAAGATGCATCCCATTCATGGACAAGTGTGGTCAGAGATTGGAGAAGGAATGATTACCATGAATCTTAAATGTAATAGCAGGAGATTAGTTGTCACTCTTCATAAAGTAGAGAGGGAATGAAGATATTTAAGAAGGATTGTGGCATGTTAATCTGATTAAGAAACCATACATTTAAATTTAACTGAAATAATGAAAATGGCAAAGTTTAAGCCTACTTAAGAGCTCATAATATGTTTAAGATTTTTAAAAATATATTCTTGATAAGGAGAGGGTTTTCTTTTATTATTTGGCTTTTGATAGAATGTTCCATTTTGGATTTTATCTCTCATGGCCAGGTATGCTTTGATTGCATATCACATGAGTAGCTTCACTATATATTCAAAAATCTTTATTTGTGAGTTGCTGTCTAAAAAATGTAAAGTGTCAGATGTGTTTATCATCTATGTGGATAATGATAAAATATGCAAATTGTAACGACTTTTTTCATACTATATTAAAAACATTACAGCATGATTTTATCAACCACTCATTAAAAATATTAGTCTTTATCAGAAATGGAGCAAAATTGAAAATATTTCCAAATGCCTTTGAAAGACTATTATTCATATGTAAAATTTATAAACATAATTCTGAGGTTTGGTTTTATCACCAGTAAACAATAATGATAATAGCCAAATTTCAAGTTTCTATGAGGATCAGATACACATTCTTCAGCTGTGTTACATCTAATTCTCATAACAACCTTGTAATTTAGCTGTCTGCACTACCATTTTACAGATGAAAAAGACTCTTTCATCTCTACCCCAATATTCTTTCTCCTCTATCACAATTATATCGCAGTTGTAAATAATACAAACATTGTGGGTACAGAGATGAAAATAATTATACACAGGAAAGATAATGAGAACCCAGTGTTTTAAAAAATATTCAAGACTTTCATTTACAGATATATACAACCTTGGAAGCAAAAGTACTCCAAATAATCTCTCACCAATTATTTCCACATTTTGAACCAAGTGTGAGAATTATTAGCATAAATCATATGAAACTATAAAACAAGAATATGCAAGTTGACAGAATGAAAAATGAACCAGCAATACAAAGTACTATACACCTGAAATTCTTGTTCCTAACTTACGCTTAGCCTCTAGGGGAAATTTTATCTTCTAAAAATTTTATCTTTCCAGATTTTTGAATGGATGTATAGATTCAGTTAAGTTCCGTGCAGTTATGCACAAAATACACTATTGTTAGAAGATAAATATCAGGGTATGCATAATGTTAATTCATTAATAATACAATTTTTAATTTAAAATAATAATTTGTTTTACTGCAACTGGTTTTCCTTAAGAAAATATATAATTGCAATAACTTTATGCATGAGGCCAAAAATTCCATATGGATTTCCTTGAAAATTTATCTAACTGGTTCTAAGAGAAACTAATGATTTTTTGATTAATCACCAAATAGATAAAAATCTTCCTCAATTACCTAGAGAATCTTCTGTAATTACTGTTCTTTAAGCAAAGAACTTAATAAGAAGACCATTCATCTTTAAAATGAAGCCTAAATATTTCATATTTATCTACCACTTCTATTTTCAGAGACAAACTCATTTTTTAGACTTTGGCGTAAGTATTTCCATACTACAACTGATGTGTTTAAAGAAAACAATGAATCTGAAACTGGAAAATACTCTGTCATCATTTTCTGATGTGATAGATACTGTTAGTGATTCCTTTGAATCTGGTCTTCTCTGCATGTCTCATATAATAAAAAATAAAGTTGAGTTTTACTTTTTAACTTTGGAAGGTAACTAGTAGCTGAAGATTACACTTTTTAAAAGTATACCTAAGACCTAAGGAAAAACTGCCAACATCTCCTTCAAAGCTGCTTAGGTATTATGGAAAGAATATTTGGACTTAAGTATAAAGATGTGAGTGAAATCAGGATCCAAATTTGCAATTGTTAACTATTAGAACATGGCTGGATTTCTTTCTATATGTGAAAAATACTATTAGTTAATTCCTTGCCCCTACAACATTCCACTAATACTCAACATAGACACTTCTTTCTTCAAAATAAAACCCTGCCTTTGTTCGGAAAGACAATGCATTAAGTCCAAAAGGTGTATCATAATGGGTCCAAGAAAGTCATGACTAGCATACTGCCTCTTTCTAGAAATTCTCTCCTTAGCCACTCTTTCAGCTTGGGATGAGCATGTATTTCAATTTTGATCAATGGAATATTAGCAGAAAATTGTTGAAAGGTTTCTAGATTTTTTTTCCTTCCATAATAAAAGCAGAGAGCTACCCTAGGCGATTCCCTTCTGATATCCCTTCTTGCTTTTTTTCTGCTTTGAGTAGAGAAGCTATCTAGACCTATGACAACCATCTTGCTGCCGGCAGGTGAAAAGCTAGAGGAGTAAAACTAATTCATTACCAAAGGCAGAGCAACCAGACAGAATAATTGTGGTCACCACAGAATCCCTGTGCCATCTACAGGCTGATATCATCCAGGTATCTTGTTTTATATGATAACTTATTTATTATTTACTTATGGCATGGCAAATAAAATTTCCTGTTATATGCATCTAATATTTGGATTTTTCAGTTCAGAGAAAGTACCCAGTAAATTGGTTGTAACTTAATAAATTCTTAGAAATTGTTTGCTTAAAAATATATACTTTCTGTCAGGTTACTAAGCCTACATTTTTAAAAATTGCTAGTTTTTAAATTTTTTGTCATATTAGTATTTTCATTTGTGTTATGTACAGTAGTTATTTGTTGACATGACTACTTCATGATTATTCCTCAAGAACATTTCTGAACATGGCCCTCAAGGTTCATAACTTTGTTAAAAAATATCTCATAAGAAAATTGCATTTTAAAATTAATAGATACGATAGAAACATATACAAAAAGAAAAAATCCAGTGCTCTCTAGGTACAGCAGTGGGAAAAATGTACAAGTGGATTAAAAGTATTGCAATCTGACCTATTTAAGAGTTGAGATAAATTTGTAAAGAGACTTGTATCTTCTTTGTATGGGACTCTTACATATTATACAGGTTTTTTATGGTATGAAAATAATAGTTCAGTGAAAAGCACTCTGTGTATACAGAGTTCTGTTTCTATGAGATGGCAAAATCTGATTAGGTTTTCCACTAAAATAGATATTAACAATTTGTAAGCTGAGTAATTCTATTTTCAGTTTCACTTGTAAATGTCTGGATATAAATTATTTTTCTACTAAAATCGTAATCATAAGTTTCCCACATTTATGTTGAAAATTTGTGTAAGAAAATAATAGTCCTGAAATATGCTATCTGCAGCCTATGAACACCAAAATCACATAGAAGAGTAGAGTCCATTTACATAGATCCTGTAGGATTTCCCTTCTACATATCTGTGCTCCACTTTTTTCAGTACCTCCAAAGACTCTGTATTGTTAATTTTCCGGTAAAGCATAACTCAAATTTTTTCATTGCCGAAAGTGACTATTGCTTTGAAGTCTTTCTCCATTTTGTCATCATGTCTACATTTTTCTATAGTACTTAAAACTAAAGTTAGGTAGAATTATAGAATCAATTCTATCTTTCCTAGTAAACCAAGAGTTTCCTGAGAACAATGTCAATTTTTCCTTCTCTTCCTTCCCCAATCCCTAGTAAGCTGTTTATTATGTTCCTTGAGGGCAGCATCACTTTCACTGATCATAAAATGTAAGAAATAATGTTTTATGTAGGCTATCACAAAAAATTAACCTTTATTCCCCTTTGATATAACACATGGGATGCAACAAATGGATAGTTAGCTCCTTTCTATTTTAAGATCACAATGTTCTCTTGAAAAACACAAAGGGAATAAATATAACAGGCAAAACAGAATATGGTATTGAAAATTTCCCCCTCTTCTTATAGTTCACGACACATATCTACTGACTGTGTGAAGTAGTGCTAGAAAAACCAGAAAGGCAAGGCAGTGGACACAGAAGAAGCCACCAGAGGGAGTTAACCGGATTTCCAGGAAAGTGTACATGTGTGTGCATTTTAGTAGCATAGAGGTGTGTGTAAAAGAGCAAACCTGTGTGACAGCTGCATTAAAGATAAAAGATTTCGAGGAGTTTAGTAAAAGAGAAAAGATAAGGTTATAGAGCAGTGATACATGCAAGTGATCAATTTCTACTTAGAGTTTGGGAGGTATTAGAAAGTGGTTTTCAAGAAGATATGGTGCATGCAATACAACTCTCCTTTTATAATTTTTCAAGAGACTTAGTTGTCTTAGTTTATTTGAACTGCTATAACAAAAATGCTGTAAAATGGATGGCTTATAAGCAACAGAAACTTATTTCTCACAACTCTGGAGGCTGGGAATTCCAAGATCAAGGTGCCGGAAGATGGTGTCTGGTGAGAGCCATCTTCTAATTCATAGATGTCATCTTCCATGTCCACAGATTTTGGAAGGGGCCAGCTAGCTCTCTGTGCACTAATCTCATCCATGAAATATAAAGGAGCTAACTATCCAGTCACCTGCCAAAGACCCACCTTTTAACACTATCATATAGGGGACTGTATTTAAATGTATGGATTCTGGGTTCACAAATATTCAGGCTATAGCCTGAACTTAAATCATTACCTCAGTAATGATTTAAATTCCTTTTCAATAACTTTTGGCTGTAAAAGTCTTGTGTTTTTTTTATTTTTTTTTTTAATTATGACTTAATGTGTACAGTTGGCTTTAATATTCAGCCAAGTTTTATTTGGAATCCAGAAAGATAAAGTATAAGATGGTAACAGATTATTCAAGGTCAGCATTATGAGGGGCCACTTGGCCTCATGCAGTTGTAAAATACTTAAATTGATGTATAGCTATAGTAAAGGGCTCTTGTTACAAATTTGTTAAGTGACAGGACTGCTTGCAAAAGCATCAGTCCAATCAACATAGAAAGTAGATTCAAAGCATGTCACTCATCATGCTTATTTTATTGTATAATATTATTAGTTAAATACTGTGAAAACTAAAATTATTATCTTAAATTGAATTAATAAAACATACAATGAAGTTTAAAAATGACTTTTTGTCCTGATTTTAACACAACCCTGTGTTCTAGAAAATAATTAATTCACTTCTTTAGGTTTCAGTCTCTTCATCTTAATTTATATATTAAATAAAACTAAATATAATAAATGAAAGCCAATATATTCAACTATTTAGTAATAAATGTCCTTAGCACTTAAAGTCAGTTTCCTTTCAGTGCTACAGTTTGACAATTGGATAAGTACATAGGTAACTGAAAACAGGAAAAAATAGTTCAAGAAGAAAAATATTCTGTCAGATGCCATGTTTTTTCCATCTTGTATATACCAAAATGCTGCTAAAGTACAATGAATATTTGTAGCATTTATGTGAATTTGCCAAATTAGTCAAACTTTAGGTACTGTGGTTAGTTAACAATACGTGAATTTCAAATTGCAAAATAAAATAGTTTTCTGTTCACAGAGAATAACAAGAACAAAAAAGAATGCAATATGTATATATAAAAAGGCTTTTTTAAAAATCAGCGGATGGACCCCTATATTTTAGAACATATCCACAATGGGATGTATATATGTTTTTAGCAAGATGTGAAGCAATGCACAAGAGTATAAGTTACCAAATGTGTATTATGCTACAATATACCCTTTAGCGCCTTCTGGTTTTAAAAAGTCCCTTAATAAGAACCTGTGACATGCCATTACTGTAAGTAAATTGATTTCAAGGGAGTAAGTAGTACAGTTTATAGTATAGTTTATAGTTCTCTAATAATCATTAAGTACTTAAAATATCTGGTATAGTTTACATAAACAACCATTTAGCCTGTTTGTGTGCATGTGTGTATCCTTTAATTAAATTTTTTATTTCATTATATTTAAGAAGAAATCAATATGTAAAATGACCATACAGATGGGTCATAGGTAACCAATGACTTAAATATTCTGAGAGTACTCAGGGTGAGTTAACTAATACCTCTGGCATTAAACTGTACTTCAGTGGCTTCTAAGTTTATTCAGATTCCAATTTTGCCCCATTTGAAGTAGGAAAATACATTTTCAACATGGATTTTTTTGAATTGGAAAGGAGTTTAGCTAATGCTAACATTTAATGATTAATATATGCAATGCTACATTTTCAACCATGTATAATGTGATCATTTTTACAAGGAGATTAGAAAGCTCAGAAGTTTATTGCTATATTGCTGAGCATAGCATTTTTGGATTAAAATACAACCCCAAGAAACAAAAAGACATTACTATGTCAAGTTAGCTCAGGATCCAATATGAAATTAGTCTGTAGTTCCATTCAGTTCCTGGTGAATAGTCCTATAGCAGTTGTGAAAACCAAGGTGATATTAACTGGAATTCAGAATGGGTGCCAGGTCTTAGTCCACTTAACTATCTTTTGTGTGCCAGACTATTCCTCCTAAACCCAAATAAATAACATTTGTATTATACTCACATCCTCTTTTGCAAAAGTTCACAGAATTCTACAGATTTGTTGTATTTAGTTCTATGCAGAGCATATATAAGTATTAAGGGAGAAATTTATCAGTTTAGTGGGATATTGATGCACCAATCAAAGAATCCAACCTCCTTGTTCTCAGTCACACTAAGACTCCATAACAGTATTCACTCAGTTAACAGTCTCTTCATTTTTACAGATGAAGGCAGGAAAGGAGTTTACAGTAAACTAAAGTGGAAGTAGAATGTCCTGAATACATTCATGTTAATCCAGGGAGCAAGGCAAAACTGTCAATTTCATTATTCATGTGACCTCCAAGATAATTTGTATTTTTAAAAAATTCTATTCTTCCAATGTGATATTAATTATATCTATAGCCATTTACCTTTATAGTGAATCTATTTGTTCCAATAAATGATCCACAGGCCTCCTACTGTGATGGGGACAAAAAGTCCTTGAACACAGAATTCAGTCTAATTATAGGCTATGAAGCTAAGTGATTATATTGTCTCATTTACACATAAGTTTGTCAGCGCTGTGTTACCTATTCCACAGAGGCCTTACAAAGTCATATTAGGTAGCAGATGTAAACTTCCATTTTATTTATTTATTTAAACTTGTATTTTAGATTCAGAAGGTACATGTGTGTGTTTGTTACCTGGGTATATTGAATAATGATGAAATTTGGGGTATGCATGACCCCATCACTCAGGTACTGAGCATAGCACCCAATAGTTATTTTTTAAACCCTTTCTTCTCTCCCTTCCTCCCCCTCTAGAAGTCCCCAGTTTCTATTGTTGAGATCTTCATGGCCATGAGTACTCAATGTTTAGCTCCAAAATCTGATTGAGTGACTTTATAATCACTGATCCTTATAGATTTCTATTTGTATATTTTGATAGTCCATTAGACTATTACAGTCTACAGTTTGTTGCAATTATCACTGCAAAAACAATCAGGTTTACCAAGAATCCTGCTATATTTATTTTGCCTGCTACAAAACTGAGAATCCTAATGCTAGCAACTTCTCTATTAGAATATAAGCACTTTGAGGGAAGCGGTGATTCTTTATGCATAGCATTAAAAATTACCTATTTTATAAGAAAACCTTTACCCATATATGGTTAAAAAATAATCATTGAAAACTGAATTTCCTTATAAAGGCTTTCTTTCTTTTTAAAATAATATGGGTCCATAATTCTGTAGTCAAATGCTTTTGGCCTATTTCAAATATGAGAAAGGAAATTAAATTTATTTATTTGTATATCTAAAGAAAGCAGAAAGCATAGCTTTTTTTTTTTTTTTTTTTTTTTTTGAGACAGAATCTCCCTCTGTCACCCAGGTTGGAGTGAAGTGGTGTGATCTCTGCTCACTGCAACCTCCACCTCCCGGGTCCAAGCGACTCTTCTGCCTCAGCCTCCTGAGTAGCTGGGATTACAGGCGCATACCACCACATGCTAATTTTTGTATTTTTAGTAGAGATGGGGTTTCACTATGTCGGTCAAGCAGGTCTCAAACTCGACCTCGTGATCCACCCACCTCAGCTTCTCAAAGTGCTGGGATTATAGGCATGAGCTACTGTGCCCGGCCTGCATTTAATTTTACAATATAATACATGTGCAAAAAAGAAACAAGTGTTTACTATTTACTATTTGGATTAGCAATTAATTTTTTAGCAATTAAAATTTTAAGATAGATTACTTGACTTCAAAAAATATTTAGAAAATAATATATAGTGCTTTTCAATGGAAAGACATAAAATGTACAGCTAGATAGATCTCCACATTTTCAAACTTAAGGGAGCTGGTATATATTTTGAAGGACAGCAATATGATTTAATGTCAGCATATGCAGAGCTATCTATTGAAAAAATATGCTACCACAAAAATAAGAAAGCACATTTTAAAACCCTGTAATTACAGTCAAACTAAGAAGTTAGAAGTTACTTGTTTAAAGTTAAATGTAGCTCCATATGAAGCGTCTATATTCCAATTTTGAAGCACTCATTTTATAAACATGGCATTCAGAACAAGTAAGACATAGTGTACACATGTAAACAACATAACAACAACGGATTGAGTTTTCATAGGTCTTGCTCCCTTGACAATCTTGTCATTAGAATAAATCACATGGTATCACTTTTCTTCTTACAAGTCTCCTCTGAAAATGAAGCGTCAAAGTCTAATATTCTTTCTTGTAAAAATTCTTTCACTTTTTAATGTTTTGAAGAACAAGAATAACCTGGAAAAAAACCCAGACGTCTTTCACAGACCTCTAATAACATCAGGAAATGAGGAGTGTGTGGTTATTTTTCAGCCCATATTCCTCTACCACACAGCACCGCACTAACCGCTACCTGCTAAAAGGTGAAGGAAGAAAGAAATTTGCTTAAGATTGGATCCAGAAAATATGTTTTCAATAAAAATTTCCTGTGCTTTGGGGGACATTATCAAGAATGTCAAATATATTTAGACATTACTGAATCTTAAATCTTTTTGGATGCTTTTAAATAAAATAATTGCATTTATAAATATTCAAAAAATAACAGTTCAAAGTATAATCTTGCATTTAAAATATATATTTGAATTTCTATATTCTGTGCCAAGTTTCAGGAATTACTTAGAAATAGATATTACTGGAAGCTGTCCACTTTGGAGATTTTTTAAATGGCTCTTTGTTTCCAACTTAGAGAACATGTTTTACTATCATAAAAAATACCCAAATATGTACTCATTTTCAATTTTAGGACTTCATTGCAAGACAAAATATAGAATAAACAAAATCTGAATTCTACATTTTAAAACGTCTGATTTGATTTTATGTAACAGGAGCAAAGATAGTAAAATAAATAAAATCACTCTTTACATTATTATTCAGAGCAGCTGAGCCAGAATAAATAGATGTATAACATATTGAGATAAATTGTAAATTCAATCTTAAAGTTAAGTCAACCTTAATTGACTTGATGCCTCATATTTCTGAGAAATCTCAATGAACTAAACATGGATAAATGAGAAATCAAAGCAGAAATGTGTTCTAAGCAACACTACTGATCATTTTCAAAAGATACAATGTCAAAATTAGATAATTCACTTTTTTTAATTTGAGTAGTTGTTTCTTAATTAGAACCTCACTTTTCTCCTCTGCACATACAGCATTGACTCTTCACATTATGAATGATTCCTCAATAAATGAACAGGCAACTAACTCTCAGGCAATAACTTGGTGAATTTCTGCCTGAAAACATTATTCGTATAGAATAAAAATGAGAATAGCACAAGTTTATATCCAGAACATAATGTATACGTCATCTAATCTTCTGTCATATGTCACATCTATAATGCTGAGAAAACTCATTATTCAATAGCAATGCATGTATAAAACCAAATTAAACATGCTTCCTTAATCTTAGTGAGATGTTTCAATCTACATTCTTCCTTTCCTGGCCACTGTCCTAGTGGGCTTTTCCTTCAAAGAGTTTATAATCTAATTGCAACAGTGGTTTAAAATGATGACCATGAGGCAATACATTTTCATAAAGCTACAAATCCATTTTATACAAAATCCTTTATGAAACATTGCAGACAGATATTATCATTACAATATTAACATGATTTAGAGGATAAAATATTTTCCACTTAAATTTTAAACCAATTTGATTAAGTTAATTGGTAGTTATAAGAAAGCCACCTTCTCTATGTTTCCTTCAGAAGCTTATTTATCCCATTTCATATAAAACTGTTCTTGCTACTTTAAGTATTAGCAATCCCAAATCGAACTAATGGTCATTTAGATTTTCAAACACTTCATCTTTATTGACAAATTGCATTTACCAGACCAAATTCTTCTCTTGGTTTTCGCTCTTAGACTTAGTTATAATGGCACTAATCAACCCCTTTCTTCAATCTTCAAAACAATTAGTTGCTCAAGGGCCTTATTTTAGATAAAAGAACAATGTACTACCCCTCAGAATTTGTTCTGTTTCTAAATAATTTTAAAATTCTAAATTTGCCATAGCATTTAAGTTTCTCATAGTAAAAAGTACATCAATGATTGGAAAGTTTCTATGGTAACAACCTCATTAGAACACCCCTCCTGGAATAGTAACCTGGATTCTAAGTGTTAGAGAGATGTCAATTATAACAGAGCCTGGTTCACAATAGAATTGTCTTCTTTATAAAAAAGAAATTGTTGATTTTAATTTTTACAAACAATGCAAATTTTGCCACAATGACTGTAAGTGGAATTTTCTGCATTTATAACATTACTTTTCCTTGATAAGATCATTGTATTTTTTACACTAAATTTAAGGATACTTGGTTTTGTATTACCTTTCTAAAATTAGGTCTACGTATGAAACCTGGAAGGAAGTGTAGGATTTGTTGTTTATAAATAAATGGCTTCTC
This sequence comes from Cebus imitator, assembly GCF_001604975.1. NCBI lineage: Eukaryota > Metazoa > Chordata > Mammalia > Primates > Cebidae > Cebus > Cebus imitator. Next base: position 13,045,662 of record NW_016107342.1, on the reverse strand, counting down.
CATGAGATATCTGGGGGCTCACGGTATCACAATGCAGTGTTTGGAGAGCACCAATGCTCTATGAAGTTACCATTACTGCAGTCAAAAATCCACTAGCGTTAACACCACTCTGTCAACATTTTATTCCTTGGGGAGAAGCAACACAGACATCCAGAGTCAGTTCCCGAAGTGAATACCAGCTTTTAGAAACTAACATCTGCTGAGCCCCAATGCTCCAGCTGCCACGGAAAGCAGATTTTCAAAAGTAAATCTGCCCCATTCATTTCCTTGGGGAGTGGGCATTCAGTGATTGAAATCAATTAATGCTTATTTATGATTCACTTTAACTCTGTGATTTAGAAACTCTAATTGACAGAAATAATGAATGACTACAATACATTTTGGAGGCTGGATTGCATTTTAAAACAAGTGAAGATAATTGTAAGTGAAAAATAAAAGAAAACTGCATAACTCCGTAAATGAGTCATTAACCTTTCACCTTTCAAAACAGTGAAGAAATCCTGACGATAATAACCAAACTGCTTTAAGGATTCTTTAATCATCTTTAAGATGATAATAAAATTAAACTGATAGTTTGAGATTGATCTGAGCTGCTTTCAAGCTATTTCAAATTTAGCCTTCTTCTTTCAAGGATTTCTTACTCCCACCCACATATTTCCGCCTTCCTTTTACTTTGAGAATAGGACTCAAAGATGAAGGGAGAGAGGGAAGGAAGAAGGGGACCAAGAAGAGAAAGTGAAAGAAAAAGAGAGAAAGGAAGAGAGGGAAGGAGTAGTTCTCAATAAAATAAATCCTATATCACAGACACAATAATTTAAAAATGGTTTTTCTCCTGACTGAGCTCTCCCCACTTGCTTTGTGAGTGAACTAGGGAGGAAGGTAGGAATAAGTGTGCTAGCAGGCTGCAGAATTTGTACATACAGGAATAAAAGATCAGCTGTAGCCTGATTCATTCTCAAAGATGGTAATTTATCTGGTGATCTGGACCACAGCCAGGCTGGATATCCTTGGCGTTGTAGGTTGGCAATTACACATTCTCAAACGCCACTTCATAATCATTCACTTAGTAACAAAAGTTATTGCTTTGGGAAAAGTTTAGGTGATATCTGTGTTATATAGGTGATGTACATGACTTGGACTGAAGTTGACCATACTAACACTACCTAAAAATGAAATATAAGATATGTTAGTATGTCTATCTCTTTGCATATGTTATATATATTTTGATATAAAGCATATGTTTGACATATTTTGCATATGTTAGGCATATTTAGATATAAAATATATATATCCGATAATATAAGATTCTAGGTGACTATTCCAGTCCTGAAGACTCCAGGTGAAGCTATTATTTAAGGTAGACATAGATTGGAATTTTATTTTTAACTGTTTCTCCTATAATTCTCTTTAGACACAAACTACCACTTAAAAAATCAGGCTCAAACTTTGAAAGTCAAAACCAAAATAACAAGTCTAATTACTCACTTCATTCAGCGATCTTAACTTTATATAATTTCTGATTATTTTTAAAAATCAGAGTTACATTTTAGAAATCAAGATATGAAAGCATCAAGTTTAATAGAAAAAGCTATAGGCTCTGAAGGCATGCCAAAATAAGAATTCCAAAAATGTTCTGAGAATATAAACCATTACTAGAACAAGATTTTACCCTCCCATTAGGTCTGAATTAGTAAGGAGAGAGAAAACACTTATGTGATTCTTGTAGTTCTGAGATTTAAATAACAAAACTCTGTGCTTTATTGTCATATCACTTTATTTTATTAAGTATTAATGTCATCCTTCTGGAATGCTACGTTATGATATTATAGTTAAAAAGCAAAAGACTTAGAGATTGGAAGATCTGAATTCTAGTCTCTCTGCAGTGCTTTGAAACTTGCTGGCTGTTGAACTGTTTTTGAAAATGCATTTTAAAGTCTAAAGCAGCGTATCAAAACATTAGCCTTATGCATGGTTACAGCCACATGCATTGTGAACCAATTTGTACCCCAATCATCACAAATCTCCTTTAATTCCTCATTAAATGCCTGAAAATGAAAAAAATAAATAAATACATAAAAAGAAGAAGAAGAAGGAAAACTTAATGATTCCTCTATTGAGTACTTCTTTCTATTAAACTTGAGTTTGTACCAGACAAATGCACTTAACAAGATCTGGCAGCCATTTCTTTGGAGACAAATGTCAGGGCTAGGATCCTATCTCCTAGGAACCTAGAAAAGAGTGAAACTGCTGATATAAGTATTTTGAAAGTATCGGAAATTAATTACACTGGGAGGCAAAGTTGAAAAAATCAAAATGAAATAAAAAATTTTTAAAGTAATTACATTGATCATGTCCTTAAAATTACTTAAAGAAAATGCAGATTCACAATTTGGCTACTGATAATAAAATTTAGGATGCAAATCTTTTGCTGTGAAACTCGTGCCACAAAATTGGATTATGGAAGATCTAGAAAACAGTATTAGATATTTTACATATATGAAAAAAAGCATCTCCTTAAATATCCATGTGTCCAATTGGGTGTAATGCAAAAAATCATAACCATAACAAAATAAAAATATTAGCAAAAACTGCATGTTCACATTTTAAATGCTAAAAGCCTTACATTTTAAAATATAATTAATATGGACAAAAATAGCTAAGAATAATTTGGTGGTTGGTTAATCACTATTTTAATTACTCCTTGAATTTCTGGGCTTTGTCTTCTAGGTGTTGCCATATAAATATAATTTCTCTTTCTTTATCATGAAGAAAGGATACACATGACCTTTTGGTGTGAAGTTGACTTTGTATTTTGGTGAGCAGAATTTTCCTGCTGTCTCTCATTACTTTAAGATTTGCAAAAAACAAAGGGTTAATTAATGCTTTCGCTATTTTAAATATCACATATTTTAGTATTTGAAGGATTTTGCTAACAAATTATCCAAGTTGTATTTTATCTACCTTAATTTTTATCCAGATGAAAAGAATCATGCAAATTATTCATATTAATTAAATTATGAGCTTAATTCATGCAAATTGATTTAGTAAATTATTTGCATATGCTTGTTTTCTTATTATGCATTAGCTTTAGTCCCTGAGAACCCATAAGTCCAAACTGTTACATCAATGTATATACACAAGTCTATCAATTGTCCCTTAAATATAAAAGCTACTATTTATCATTTTTTCCTCTCAGTAATGAACCTGATTTTTTAATGGGCATTCTTATAATCACTTTTTCCTTAATAAAGAAACCTAGCTCTAACCTTCATGTTCTTTGGATATGTGAAAAAATACACTTTGAGTTTAAAGTGTTTATTAGTTTTTGGCAGTCACCAAGGCAGCTAACTACTCATTTGCAGTGTGCAAATTTTGCAGTAAAAAAATAAAAAGGAAAGAAGTCTTGGCCAAACAATGAAATGACAAAAGGGCATTTTTGTCTTTTCCAAATAACATCTAACATTCTAATCCTGTAAAAGATGACCCATTTTTTTTTATAAATTAAATATATGAAGAATAGCAAAATATTTTAAGCTAGAATATATCACAAAATGCAAAAAGGACAATATGCTAAATAAATGGCATCTCTGACCTCATACTATTGGCTGATTCTTACCTGCTCTATATAAGAAAAAGCCAAATTAAATATTGTGCCGATCCAGGATTCATTAGCAGAACCTGTCAGCCGTGTAAAAGCTTCCCCACAAGTGTCTGATCAGTACTCTGGTGCATACTTGTTGAGCTTCATTTACAAGATTGTCAGAAAACTAAATGTATTTTCACAGTACCTTCCAAATCTTTAATCAAGCAACATCTAATGAAGCCAAACGACAATTTCTCAATTCTTTTCCACTTCCTTTTTCTCCCAAGAGGATATTTATGAATGTAGAAAAAAGATGACACACACCTTAGTGGTACAGAAGAGGGATATCTATAATCCACATATTACCAAATGAGAAGTTCAAGTGCTATTCTTCATTTCTAGGGGAACTGGAAGGAAGGATTTGTTTTATTACAGGGTCTACTAGTGCCAACACTAAATCCCAATTCTTTCATGGGAGAGTTTATAAAATCCCTCTTCCACTTATGAAAAGGAAACTCTCACAATACTGATGCACAAGATGACATTTATTGACATTAAAAGCCTCATCAGTTATTTCTCAGCAGTCTTTATTCCTTTTGCAGAGGGGTTTATTGTGCTGTTTGGCATGAAGGAAACTGGCACCCTTTGATTTAGCAAAGATTGGCCTGAAATCGATGCTTCAAATAGTTTCTTTAAAGCTGGGCATTTTCCAAATATTGGATTGAGTCCTGTGAGTATATATATAAGACAGAGGTAAGTTTGATACAATTCAGAATAATAAAGGTATTTTTTGACATTCTATTTCACACATAACTCATTAGTACTATATTTGCATTGGAACTTATAATAGGCTGCAGTGTAATCAAAACCTGTCTCTTTTCAGCTCACCAGAGTTACTTTACTTGGGTCTCATTTAAGGAAATAGTAGCCACATATTTTCTGAAACATTTTCTCAGCCTTATATTTAACCAAGCCTTAAAAATGCAAGCAGTGAACAGCTCATGTCTTCTTTATTTAAACATCTGAAGAGCTTCATAGTGCCTGTACCTATCAGAAGCTCTCCAATTTTTTTAAGACCAGTTGTGAAGATCACTGGTTTCCTTTATTCATCTGTCTTAAATGTCCTAACATGTTCTAGACACTACAAATCAGAGACAGAAATAAAATATATTCACTATCCTCAAGTAGTTCATAGTCTAAGAGAAAAAAATGTCAGCCCTGGGCAACTATCACAGCACTTGTTGGCAAATGCTGTGAGGGAAGTAGGCTCATAGCCCAACGTGCATCATAGACTGAGGTGCAAAGGTTGGAAAGGGTACTAAACAAATCTGAATGGAGGTGGAACCAAATAGGAGAGCAAAATATAGGTCATCATTATTCCCAGATGTCCTGCCAAGGAAAGTTTCATTTTATTCTAAAAGCAACTGGAAACCATTAAAGGGTTTTAGACTGAAGATCTCTTTGTGTTTCTAAAAAAGGTCATACTAATTGCAGGGTGCCAAATGGATTGGACATCCTAGTTCTTTTCAATTAACAAAATTGTATACATATCTACCTCTGGCTTTAACCACAATGATGTATCATTTCTCATTGACACATCCCATTAAATAGGGCTAGATATGACTAAGATCATACTTTTCATTGTTAATTCTTATCATGCCATCACGCCATATAGTTCACAAAAAGTAGAGTTTTGGAAAAATCATAGATTGAAATAACTTTTGGTTGATGAATTAGTTATCAATCTTAAGTTGATAAACATGTGGTTCAAAAGGAAATCAGCTAAAATGATTTAAGTGGTCCAGGCTTGCAGGTTTCTACAGATAATTCATTAGCACCAAAGATTTGTTTTTTTTTAAATAAACCAAAACTCTGTTTATATTTTGGAAACTTCTTCAGGGTCTAGATTTTAAATTAATTCCACTGCCTAGCAGTGATTCTTTTTGTGTTTGTATTTAAATTATTAATGTAAGTATTTTACTAGAAAATTCATTTAAATAATAATGTCTTATTTTACATGTTCCTTGAGGTTGTGTACTCTTCTGGTAATGTAAGTCTAAATTAGATAAAATATAATTTAACCCTCTTTTTAAAAAGTACTTAGATTTATAAATAATGAAAGCTGAGGATCCACAGTATTTAATCTCTACTTTTCTAATGCATTTAACACCACAGAACAATGAACTATAGGGCTCCTTGTGCACATATTCCCCACTCTTCTCAAGCTCTATGTCTACTACACAGGCTTTACGCTGCAGCCCTAGCTACGATTTTCGTTATAGTGTCATTCACACATTTTCCAAAGGGCAGCTTTATTTACTATATCTCTAAGAAATATTTTTGAAGTAATGAATTGTTCTTCAGTTAAATTTTCCTACCATCCATAGAAGCAAGTTCAGGAAACAAAACTTAAACAAAAGAAGATTGCAAAATTGGATAATTTTTAAAAATCACAAAAGTAAAGTTTGATTATTACTATTGTGGAATAATTAAGTTTTAATTCCGCAAAGTGCTATAAAATTTGTAAAGCACTTTCATTATCTTACTCAATTTTGAAACAACCTTATGTAATAAGCTGTCATTAGTTACATTTTACAGATACAAAATCTCGGTTTGAAGAAATTGACTTGTTCAGAGTTTCTCCACTAGAAAATAGTGGAACAAAAAGCCTGAACACAAACTTAAGTCTTCGGCTTCAGGGTCAATCTATATTCCATGATAATTTCTATGTCATTAAGATATAAAATATATCAGATTTTAAAATATTTTCTTTTTGTCATTTGGAATATGCCATTACCCATTGCAAACATCCTCTTGCCTCCCATCACCTCACCCAAAAATGCTGGATCAATTTAATGTGAAGTTAAGATAAATTCTAGAGTATAATGATCAGTGGTAATAATGACGACCTTGAAAAATCTGATAACAATGTAAAATTTTTAAAAGTTGAAGATTATACTATGTCTCATATCTAGGCAATGCTATGCCACAATTATTCTATCCTGCTTTTCAAAAATTGATGAAATTTTTAAGTGATCAGATGTTAGCTCTCATTTAGCTAAAATACTGAATCAATGAAACAAATATACATGAGCATAAAGGCATATATTATAAAAATAATTATAAAATTGTACATATTTAATATAAAGATTCATATTTAAGGTAAAAATGTATACATAAAATTTATATATTTTAACTTAATTAGAATAGGCAGATGCCCTAAAATGTAAATAGTGCATTTTCTGAGTTCTGCTTAGTTGTTTAATTCTGAGATGAGAAAAAAATGTTAATAAATTTAGTAACATAAAAATTGACTTTTAAAAACAAGTTCTATTTATTAAAACATTTGTTGAGTTAAAATAAAATTATACTGCTCAAGAAGGTTGCTGCTATGGTTTAAATGTGTCCCCTAAAGCTTATGTAAACTTAATTCCCAATTCAATGCTGTAGAGCCATAGAACCTGTAAGAGATGATTAGGTAACAGGAGTTCTGCCCTCATTAATGGATTAAAGCAGCTATTGTGAGAATGGGTTAGTTGTCACAAGAGTGAGTTGCTGATAAAAGGATGAATTTGTTTCCTTTCTATCCCCTTTTTTTTGCACCCCTGCCTTCTGCCATGAGCTGACACAGCAAAAGGGCCCTCACCATAAAGGGACACCCTAATATTGGACATCTAAGCCTCCAGAAGTGTATCTGTTTTTTTATAAGTCACCCAGTCTACTGTTAAAACACCATGAAGTTTGGACATGGTGGCTCACACCTGTAATCCCAACACTTTGGGAGGCCAAGGTGGGTGGATCATGAGATCAGGAGTTCCAGAGCCTGGCCAGCATGCTGAGGCTCCATCTCTACTAAAGATACAAAAAATTAGCCAGGGGCTGGGGATGGAGAGAGGGGTGGTGCACACCTGTGATCCTAGCTACTTGGGAGGCTGAGGCAGTAGAATTGCTTGAATCTGGGAGGCAGAGGTTGCAGTGAGCCAAGATCCTGCCATTGCACTCCAGCCTGGGCAACAGTGCCAGGTTCCATCTCAAAAAGAAAAAAAAAAAAAAGTAAAATGGGTTAAGACAATTGTTCTTAGTCCAACTAAGAACTCATGTTGTGAGGTGGGCGGATCACAGGGTCAGGAGTTCCAGACTAGCCTGGCCAACATGGTGAAGTCCTGTCTCTACTAAAGATACAGAAAATTAGCCAGTGGTGGTGGTACATGCCTGTAATTCCAGCTACTTGGGAGGCTGAGGCAGGAGAATTGCTTGAACTTGGGAGGCAGAGATTGCAGTGAACTGAGATCATGCCATTGGACTCCAGCCTGAGCAACAGGTGAGACTCTGTCTCAAAATAATAATAATAATAATAATAATAAAACACTGTAAAATGGGCTATGACAGTTGTTCTTAGTCCAATGTCTCATACAGGCATTGAATAAATTATATAATTTACATTATATAATTTTTCATAAGGGCTAATATTAGATATGTTCATAATTTTCTTGATTCCACTATTATAATTTTTAGACAAAGTTCTTATAGTTTGAGTACTTAGGGCTACAGATATATCTAAATGGCTCCAAAGGTTTCCTAACACATTTCTGAAAATCAAATATCAAATCTCTTTAAATATATATAGAGATAAGAGATGACTCAAATATAAAACTGAATTTATAGGGAACTCTCCATAAATAATAAAGCAGACATGTTCTCTGAAATAAATCTTTCCTATGATTTTAGAGCTCTAGCATTATGCTAAATTATTTTTCTCAAATAAACTTCTATTCATTTCAATTCTATGGGAAATAGCAATCCAAGATTTAAAATTAGTTTAAAAAAATCAGTATGATCAGTCTTTTCATGTTATCCGCTGACAGTGTAGTTTGCAAGTAAATAATCAATAGATGTTCAATTTTTAAAAATCCACTAAAGCATAGGTTGTCAATGTTATTGACTACTATCCCTCTCTCATGGAAAAAGAAAAGTCCATCACTAAATAAAAAGAGAATTTCCATTTTTAGAGTATTTGCCATTTTAATAATTATTTCATTGCACTCTTGTTCTAATATCCTGTACTCACTTTCATGGGAAATATAGGATTCATGAGAATCTGAATAAAGGATTAAAGCACTGAATACCAACAAAGCTGAATGAGGAGGCTAGTGAAAGCAAATTTAACAGTTTTGCTTTCACTACCAAGCAGATGGAGAACTTTTTAAGTAATTTTTCAAGCATACTCTTTAATTTATCATCAGTACATGTTTATATCAGTTTTCTATTGCTTCTAATTATCTACGACATAACGCAAGTAAAAAGGGACAAAAAACCCTATGGGTGCACAAATTGCTCCACACACCTGAGAGCTAGTTATATTTTTGGCTCCAGCCTTTGGCTAAAATTTGCTCTGTAGAACGTATTCACCAAGGCCACTAAGGTCAGAAGACTTGTATATTTCACCCAACTGACTTCAGGTAAAGACAACTGAGTATTTCAAGGGCTGGGTGTCTCATTATCTCGAGACCATCGGTCACAAGAACTATGCTGACGCAAGAACTTTTCTAGTGAGCCTAAAATCATGTCTTTCTTGACAATGGATTTTTGAGAGACAAATATCTCAATTTTCATTTGACAGGATTCTTCTGTTACATGTGAAAATCTGCTTAGAGACCAACAACAACAAAAAAAATCATGATGACCTTATAAGCAGTATGAACCTCAGTGGACTAGGAAAGAGGACATTTAGAGTGGACTTTGGGAGGGGAACAATGGTTTCCGAAAGGTTGTTATAGCTTAATGAGATCCGTGACCACACATCCATTATGTCAGATAAACATGGCTCCCTGCTGGCTCCCCAAAGCCTGCTGACAGTTGGTGGTTATGATGTTAACTCTAACATCCTAGAAATGTTTTAATGTCTTTTCCTCCTATTTTTTACAGTATTGGAACGAGGCTTGAATTCACCAAAAAAAATATAAGAGCAATAACAAAATAACACAACTTGGACACTTCTTATAACAGTTATTTGTTGTTACTATAAGCAATGCTTATTTTAAGAATGATATTCTTTCAATTTCTAAAAATAATTTTGAGCATACCTGTGAATTTATCAGAAATAAAGAATTTTCAAATATCAGTGTACTCTAATAAATTATGCCGCTTTAGTTAAAGAAAGCCCAAGATTGACATTGTTCATATTTTGTCTAAAATTACTGGTTTTAATTGCTTTGCATGAAATCAAAAGTATAACATATTTGGTTTTCAAAGGACAAAAGTAATGAAAAACGTTTTAAATTTCAGAATTATTTTGTTTAAATGGAAGTTGTTTTTTCCTCACTAAGGAGGAAAATAATATGTGCATTAAACATTCCTCACAGTCCCCTTACCTGAAGAGAAAATAATAGCATCAGCAAAGTACAGTGTCAACATTTAAAAGTGATGCTCGGTTTGGTTGTTTTCAAAAGGTGCATAGAATGATATGTGAAGTATTAAGAGACAAACCCAGGCCTTGATTTTAGTCTTCATTCTGATTTTCTGACAGAAAATCTTTAGCGTACAGACTCTGATGAGAAAGCAAACTATCCTTTATGTAAATGTATCACTTAGAAGCATTGAACATCTACTTGATATTATACAAGCATATCATTCTTCCTGGAATAAAAATTCCTCTTTGTTCAAGAAGTAAAGTGGTACTTGTGGAGCATAAAAAATAAAATAGATGTTCCTTTTCCCCTTAACTATTTATTTATAAGGCAAATGTAAAAGCCTTGCATGGGTAAAAATATATCATGAAAATCAGAAAAATCTTTATTTTTAACATATAAAATTTAAAAAGTCATCTGAAATAATACCGTCAAGATCAGAAAAGTATTCCAGATTGCCAGTTATTTAGTCTTGATATTTTCAGATTCAACATGGTGGTGCATCCCCACAGGACATTCAGCAAGAAAGCGAAGTCATGACTTGAGGCATTACCAATAAGTTAAAATGTCATTTTAAACTATCTGAGGAAAAAAATAAATTACATTTTGAATGACTAATCTCAGGAGACAATATGAGAATCGATGCTGACGTATTTTCTGCAACAAGGATCTTTTATTTGATAATAAAGTAGTTCATTAATTATATTCATACAACTCTTAATGATTTCTTTTAGAAACTATTTTTAAAGCCCACGTTGGGGTTCAGCAGGTTATAAAGAACGACATCTCCTACATACCTCACTGTTCAGGAGTTCATCTTATATTAGCTATATCATAATGAACAACCTATTGTAAATTGGTTCCCTTTTCTTCACTAATTTTGTTCCTGCAATTCGTTCTGCTTAGATTTTCATCTAAGGCAGTATTAGTCTATATGTCACTTTCGTTCTAATTAGAAAAAGCTCTCTTTGGACAAATGCAACCCCGGATTAGGGCACATAGTTTGATAAACTGAAGAAATGTGGATGACACTCCTCCTTTTCATTTTTATATGTAGTTCCTTTGTGCAGTGCACAGACCTTGCTGCAACCCTGATCTCTCCTAATAAAACTACACTGATTTCTAAGCATTAGTAACTGCCCACTATGGACAAAACTGGAGATGCAGAAAAGTAGGTATATAATAATAAAACTACAATAATGCCTAGTGTGTGTTAGGAAGTCACTTCGAGTTGGAGTTTTCTGTTTTAAGACTAAATCTCACTCTGTGGTCCAGGCTGGAGTGCAGTGGCATGATCTTGGTGCAACCTCCACTTCCCAGGTTCAACAATTCTGCCTTAGCCTCCCAAGTAGCTGGGATTACAGGTGCCTGCCACCATGCCTGGCTAATTTTTGTATTTTTAGTAAAGACTAGGTGTCACCATGTTGGCCAGGCTGGTCTTGAACTCCTAAGCCCAGGTGATCCACCTGCCTTGGCCTCCCAAAGAGCTGTGATTACAGACATGAGACATTGTGCCTGACAAGTTGGAGGTTTATGTATCTCTGTTCTATACTCACAACATCCCTTTGAGCTTTCTTGAAAAGAAATGTGCCTAAGGCTCAGGGAGATTATGTATCATGGCCAATGTTAAACAGCTAACAAGTGATAAAGCCTGCATTTGAGGACAAGCAGACTGACTTTAAAACTTAATCTGTTTACCACAGCCCTAATGTGTGTTTTGTAAATTATTAGGAACAGTCCAAATGTAGGTTCCTGGATCTTACATGTACATCTGTCTCCTTGCATTCAAGTAGTAGGTTGCAAGAATGATCATGGAGCAAAGAAACCTGAAAGCCCTGAGAGAGCCTTTTGCCCATGAATAATGTTTTAACTTCTTTGCTGGATCATTTATATCCTGATTTGTTCTGAAAATGATTTAAAATGATATCCTCCATTTAAATCATACCACATGGTAGCATGTTAAACAACCAAACAAGCGAGCAGGAAAGTCCATCTGTTACAATAGGGATTCTGGCTGAACAGCATTGCTGTTCTGTTTGTAGAATGAATGCCAGTCTTAAATATGTTCATCATGCAGAGCCTATATCACTGAATACTACTAGTATCACAAACATTATTACTACTACTGCTACTAATAAACTTCCATTAACTGAGTGCCTATTATGAACAAAAACTTCAGGTATTGTCTCAGAACTTCAAAAGAATAATGTATACTAGATATCATTATCCGCATTTTATAGATAAGAAAATACAAACTTGAAGAGATAATGTAATTGATCAGAGGTCATAGTGTTATATAAGTGCAATCTTTTCTTTTACAATGATACCCCATATTGCTGCTGGGCATGGTAACAAAGCAGAAGATGCAGAGCACTACACCAAGGTGTGCTACAAATTCTACTATTGCGTGTACAGATAACTCACATCACAGTTGTTAATATAGATGCCAAACACCACCCAGAAAACATTCTGCCCAGAAATGCTCAACCTGAATCTAATCTATAGATCTAATATCTAGTTTACAGAAAATATCAGTGATAGAGAACCATGATAGATGAAATAATGAGAAAGCAAGATAAATTCAGAATATCAAATGTTCTATAAGTGACAGAATCATCTCAAAAGGTCAAACTCATGAAAAAAGTACAGAGGGACTATAATTCATTATAAAAGGAGAATTAAGAAAAAGAACAACCAAATATAATGTATTATCCATGATTATGTAGTAGTTATAAGAAAAAAATTGTTTAATAAAAGCCATAAAAGATAGAAAAAATCTGGAGAACGTAAAATGAGCTAGCAAGATTCGGGAAGGAAGTAAAGAAGATGAGTTTTACTGAAGGAATCATGGAAGATGTCATAAAATAAGAGGCATTTGTTCCATATATTGCATGACATTGCTCTGTGATTTTCCAGACCACATTGATTTCCTCATTGTCTAAACTAGAATCTTGACAATAACATTTTTGTATAAATATTTCTAGATAGCGTTCTCTAATTGTTTCTCATGTGTAAGCATCTTCTCCCTAGGATTCTATCTTCTACTCTTTTAATGGGCTCTGCTGTGCTCAGTAGAAGACTCCATAGTTGGTACTTGAGAAGATTGAGACATGAATATTTTTGTAAACACAAGTGTCTCAAAGCCTCTTGCTAGCAAATGGGTGTATTAACATGAAGCAATGTGTGTGGCAATAAAACTCCAGTGTAATTCAAAGATTAAAGGATTATTTGAAGTGATTTGTAAATTCATGCTCTTATTGCAAAATTTAATCTAACTAGAGGCTAATAAAAATAAGTTTGTTTTTAGCCACCAGGGGAAAGAAAGATTCCTTCCGTGGTTATAGAATGCAGCCTCGACACATCATGGTGAGGTGGTAGGCTTTATGCATTATTCTCCTGATTTTACGAGACAGGAAATAGACACAGAGAGAGGCTAAGTGACTTGCCCAAGGACAAAGAGTGAGTCAGATGCAGAGCTGGGAATCAAGCCCACTTCTCTTGGTTCCCAGTGTACAGCTTTTCTCAGCAAGCCATAATGCCTTTCAGATGGATCATTTCCTAAAATGTATTAAGTTGTTAAAAATTCAATATGGGTGTTGCATTACTTTTCAACTAGCTCTGTTTCTCACTACCTTACTAGAGCTATTATCAAAAGCTAAACTGATAGTCAGATTAGTAATTCCCTATCTATAATTTTTAAACAATACCTCATTAAAACTGGATATATACAAATATCTAAGAAGAATCAGAGTTTTTAGAGAATAAGGTTAGGTTTAACATTTACTGCTTCCAAAAAATTGTAGCTTCAAAGTTAGGAGAAACTGAAAATGATCATGCAGAAGATCTCATCAGCTACCAGAAATTTTAAACAAAAACAACACAACAATATTGTATTCATGGGGAAGCAGCACAAAAAATAAAATAAAATAAAATAAAAATGGGTGTACATTGAAAAAGTAGAGATTTGGGGCTTTCCAGAAGATTCTGGACACTTGTTTTTATACAAAGCAATGCTTGTTTCATTAGCTGGGATTTTACCAGTTAGTTCATTGGGAATTCTGGACCATGGACAGGCATCATCCTTTTCAGTGATAATTACTAGAGCCTCTTATTGTGCCTACTAAACTAGAAATGGTAACTAAGTGGGCCAGATGCTTAAACTCCTATACATCTTCCAGCTGCAATCACTGGAAACATCACTAACTGTTAACAATGCCCTTTACCAATGAATCCAGGCTCAGTACAAGATCTCTTTCTATACAGCAGTTTGGACAACCACCGACAATTGGTCACAATTGGTCCAAAACATCACACCCATTCACTGTCTCTAGCATCTACTTCTCTATTCACTCCCCTTCACAAGCCAAGATATAGAATGCTTACCGATCTACAGTTTTAACTGCCAGTTCTCATCAAAATGTTTGCTATTATTCCTCATATGACTTGTTTATACTTCTTTTTAAGTTAGCATACCTAACACAGATTTCCTGTAAAACGATCAATACGTAGTAGTCTGTTTTATAAAACTTATCTATATTTTTGCTTAGAAACTTTGAAAACAGTGAATTTCAAATGCTTTAATAAGCATCACCTTCTAGAATCACACTAATTCAGAATTCTAGTCAGCATATAATCAATTATTGCAGTGAACGTCAAAATTAAAGTATTGAGCAGTTCTATTCCAGCAATCTCACTGCAGAGTATATATCTAAAAGAAAAGAAATCAACATATCAAAGAGACGTCTGCACCACTTTTTCTATTGCAGCACTATTCATGATAGCCAAAATCAAACTAAGTCAAGATGAATGGAGAAACAAAATGTACTACATATACACAATGAAATATTATTCAGTCATGAAAAAGAATGAAATTCTGTCATTTACAGCAACATAGATGAACTAGGGGGCATTATAGAAAGGGAAATAAGTTAGGCCCAAAAAGACGAGTGTCACATGTTATTACTTATATGTGAGAGCGTTCATAAAGGTAGAGAGTAGAGCAATAGATACCAGAACCTGCGAAAGGCGTGTAGGGGTGGAGAATGAAGAGTATCTGGTTAATGATTACAGCATACAATTAGATAGATGGAATAAGATCTACTGGTTGATAGCATAATAGGGTGACAAGAATTAATAATTTATTGTATATTTCAAAATAGAAGATTTGGAATGTCAGCAACAAAAAGAAATAATAAATGTTTGAGGTGATAGATATCCCAATTACCCAGTTTTGATCATTACACATCGTATGTTTGTATCAAAATACGACATGTGACCCATAAATATGTACAACAAATTGTTATACTAGTTGCTGTACTACTATGAATCCGTAAAAATTAAAAACAGGAATACATAATATAATAGGCAAAATGATTTCTTCGAGAACAGTAAAACATATTAACAGAGGAATTGTTCTTGTAATTGGTTATCACCCTTAAGATAAACTTATGACACTTAAGAGAGTACATTCAGTTTAAAGTCTGTGAAATGTCAACATCCTATGATATGATTTGGAGTAGCGATTGATTCCAGGATGCAGAAAGAAAAAATAAATACAAGATGATCTTGGAGCATCTGAAAGTGTTAGAAAATGAAAAAGTGCTCAAAAAAGAATGGGAGTATGTCAAAGGGTGGAGGAGGCAAACTGAAAGAGCTCCCAATGGGCAAAGGTGGAACAATTTGAGTTAGAAAATATAGAATGATAGTACTGGATTAGATCACAAAAAGTAAGATATCTGGGAATCTATACTAGTATAAATAAATAAATAAAAGTGAGAAGTGATAGCTCTTCCTTAGAGAAGAATTTCAATTAATAAATGTATAGTGGAAAGAATAAGGCTGAGCACAGCACCTCATGCCTGTAATCCCAGCACTTTGGGAGGCTGGGGTGGGTGGATCATTTCAGATCAGGAGTTTAAGATCAGACTAGCCAACATGGTGAAACCCTGTCTCCACTAAAAATACAAAAATTAGTCAGGCATGATGGCGCATGTCTGTAGTCCTAGCTACTCAGGAGCCTGAGAGGAGGTTGTAGTTGCAGTGAGCTGAGACTGCCACACTGCACTCCAGCCTGGGTAACAGAGAGAGACTCTGTTTCAAAAAAAAAAAAAAAAAAAAAAAAAGAACGAACAAAAAAGACATCGCCTCATTCAATTGATCAAGATTAATATAAGTAACAATAAGATATAGTGCCATGTGTTTCCCAAGGATATACTGAGTAGGGCACATCTCTATGTAACACTCTTGACAAGAATGAATAATCTCCCTTTGATCATGTGAAAACATCAGACTAAGACACATTGTAGGACAGTTACTAAAGAACTGACCATCAGTCCTCAAATGAGCCCAGATGTTAAAAGCAAATGAAAGACAGATACTCTCACCGATTGGATGAGTCAAAGGACACATGACTATTTAATGCAGTGAGCACTGCATCCTGGATTGTATATTGGGATAGTAGGTCACTAGTGAAAAACTGGCAAAATCTGAATAAAGTCTAAACCCTAGTTAATAATGTTTGTCTTGCCAATGCTACATTTTTTTTATATTGTATTATAGTTACATATTATGTTAGTATTTGGGGAACTAAGTGAAGGGTGCATGGAAACTTTCTGTACTAGACTTACAAATTTCCCTTAATTCCAAAATTATATCAAGATGCAAAGAAATACTTTGTCAAATAATGGGTTAGGAGAAACTAATTCTGATATGAAACACAGGTGTAAGTCTGAAGTCAGTGTGTGGTAATGGAACACACAGTTGGTCCGTGTTTAGTCACAGCTTCCCAAGGAACAGAACAACAAAACACAAGCCTAAAAGTGATCTCATTTGTATCTCAGTATGAGAATTTGTCTACCTATCAGAATCATATCTCTGTTGTCTTCCCTTTGCTTTATTTTTCTTCTGCTCCTTTTTGGTCTTTTCATTTTTCCCTTCCACATTTCAATAACAATATGTGTGTGTGACATGGTAATGTTATTTCAACCACATGCTGTTACTTCCCACATATAATATTTTTCCTCAGGCCCCTGCAGTGCTAAGACTGAAGTCTCCACTTGGCATCTCTTCATTAGTATTAAGCAAGTATTGTTTCTTAGAGCACTTTCAGAGACATGATCCTATGTTAAGTCACAATTGGTTCTAATATCATTAACCCTTTGCTGGGTCATTAACAATTTTCTCTACATCCACTTTCTCTCCCCCAATTCTGCTTTATGTTTAGCAATGTGGAGGAAGATGTGAAGGCAGAAATGCAGAATTCATTCTCGTATTCTTCTTTCTAAAACCACATCCTGCCACAATAGCTTAGTCGAAGTATCTAGCCATTATGCTCAGCTCTCTAGGGCCATCTTTTGCCTGCAGTGAACCAAGTAAATATGTTTTCATTCTGACCCAGTCCAACCTTCTATTGATATCTGCAACTCAGGGGCTGCACAGTAGACCACACACTGTTAGCCTCAATGTTAGATCCAGCAACTTGCTTTATTTGTCCCCACAATGGTTTTTTATTTATGCG
>NW_016107342.1:13021015-13028026 GCF_001604975.1 Cebus imitator | reverse complement strand
AGAGAGAGAGAGAGAGAGAGTTTTCTGCTTTATCTTGATAGGCAATATTTAAAACTTAGGAAATTTTACCTAAAAAAATCAGATTCCCAGCCAGTCTTAAAGGCCTGCAACAGTGTGCCCACATTCACATAGGGCCAGGATCTGCTCAAATTGAATATCAGCTGCCCTTTTGGACAGCGTGGATGTTCTCCAATTTACAAGTCACCCACATTGTCTTCTGACCAGCCTGGCTGCTATAGGCTTTTGTGTTTGCAAAACTCACCCTATATCTTGCCTTTAATTCATAAAGGTCACTCAAATATGTCTGAGTGCCATTACTTGTCATGATGAGTAAAGAAATTTAAGTTGCCTTTTCTTCTGAGCCTAGGAATCTCAGAAGCCACAGTCAACCCTATTTCTTTCTGTAAAACTACAGAAGAAAATCTGCCAATCATTTTCCTTTGCCTGCAGAAGGGAAGGTAAAGGGCAGGACTGCTACTTTGGGTTCCTTTATATGATTTTTTTTAACTTTTTAAGGAAATGTTATTATTCTTATTACAGATTGCACTCAATTCTCACTTACATAGTGACTCTCGGGCTTGGGTTTGCAATGTGTTGATGGAGACACTACGGGTGTATTTCGCATGGAAGAGTTTTACTAATCCTCTTTGGCATTCATCTCCAAATCTTGAACTCAAGTAGCTTCAGCCTCTGAAAGTTTATTTTTTACTTAAGTGATTTTCATGCTATTGCTAGAGTTTTCAGTTGTCTCACCAGCTTAACAACTATCTGAATACGCTTTGGTTATTTCCCTCTTTAAAGTGGGTTTATGCTTTGGTCCAAGGGATCAAGACATTTCCTGCCCAAATGCCTTTCACTGTGAGTGTGCAGTCAGTAATTATTATTTTTTTTTGCTTTTCCTAATATAAAAATAACTCCCTTATACTTATTTGAATCAGTTCCCGTAGTACTTTTCTTATGAAAGAAAAAAGCCCTTCAGCGGACTTTTGTGTGATATGAACAGAGTGCTAGTCAGGGCGCATAATCATACCTCATATTCACACATACACAAGTAACCCTTCCCCTTCCTGCTGTTTTCATTTACTTAGATTAACTTATTTCCAAACTTTTGGCACCCCTCTGCTAAAGTACACAGCAAACAAATTTGCAGTGTACTTTATTAAATATTAAGGCAAAATCTCCAGTCTCAAATTTCATTTGGTTCAGTCACTGTAAAATTTAATAAAATTTGAGTATGTGTTTCAAATTTAACTTATTTTGAGGTATAATGTTGATTTTAGTATTTAAATTTTGGATCCAAATTATCAAAGAGGGTTTGACAACATGAATGAAAAATGAACTTAAAGTGACAAACAAATTAGGTTTCTACACAGGCATCTAGCAAATGTCTACTAAACCTGCATGTAAGCTCTTTACACAACAAATAAATTGGTTGAGATCTTTTGCTTCAATATTTTATTTAGGCATTTCTAAAATTTTAAATGCCTGAGCTTTGAATCTCTTTTCATTTTAACCTAATGTATGTTTAGTATATCTTTTCTTGAATATAAAAACATACCATACTTGAAGACTAAGAAAGCAGGTTATTTTCTTATCTATTACTTGTAATGATCATGTCATGTAGCATTTCCGAGGTAATTTCTATGGATAAAGTAAAGTGTTTTCTTCCATGAAGCTACAGGTCCAGCAATATAAAGTAAATAGTGTTTAAAAGGGTTGATTACTCCAAGCTGCTCTTTTGGCACTCTTTTAGATGGTCTTCATAACCTAAAAACAAATTGAGTGAGATATTTTGGGGATTAAGATGGTACTCTGAAATGCAGATTTGAATATCAAGTTATAAATCCAAACACTCAAAGTACAGAATGGAAGAGAAAGCACCAAAAAAGAAACAGAGCAGTGGAAAAAAAAATCATAGGAACAAAACCCCAAAACAATCTTCAAACACCTTAGGAAACGGGATAATTCAATCAGCTTAACAGTAACAGCATTCCTTCAAATAGTATATTCCTTTCTCTTTTTTCATGTATTCTCTAGGCTCTGATATTTTTGCTTCCATCAGTTTTATAAAACCTTCCTCCTTTCTCTTTCTCTGCCTCTCACTGTTTCTTTCCTTTTTAGCTTCAGCAAGGACTAAATAGACCCAAAACCATTTGTCCTGTATCCACAAGCAAGCTTTCCTTCACAATCTGAAGTTGTACAATTGCTAGTGATTTTATTTATAGTTCTGTTTTTTTTTAAATTATACTCTAAGTTCTAGGGTGCATATGCAGAACATGCAGGTTTGTTACATAGTATGGCATAGGTATACATGTGCCATGTTGGTTTGCTGCACCCATAGTTCTGGTTTTAATAGTCTGGTTGTTTCTGCCTCCACGTCTACAAACCACACTGAGACTGGTACACGTTAGCATGTTAGGCACTACAATGTTTATTCAATGAATGTGTAGATAAATAAGAATAATTCAAGGGCCCTGATTGTCCAAAAAGCAATACCCATGTATCATAAACTCTTCTCTGGTAGGTCCTCAACACTCACTTCTTTACTATGTTTTTTTTTCTTTTGAGACAGAGTCTGACTTTGTTGCTCAGGCTGGAGTGCAGTGGCACAATCTCCGCTCACTACAACCTCTGCTTCCCAAGTTCAAGTGATTCTCCTGCCTCAGCTTCCTGAGTAGCTGGGACTACAAGCACATGCAACCATGCCTGGCTAATTTTTGTATTTTTAGTAGAGATGGGATTTCTCCATGTTGACCAGGCCAGTCTCAAGCTCCTGGCCTCAGGTGATCTACCCATCTCAGCCTCCCAAAGTGCTGGGATAACAGGCGTGAGTGACTGCACCAGCCTTTACTACAATTTTCTTGGAATTTCTAGGGAGGGTGATGAGAACAGCCAATAATAGCTATGTTACAATTTCTTCTATCTTTCCTAATTATTCATCCACAGGAACTTGACTGTCAGTACAAACTCTTCTGAATCATGTCAAGAATTTGGAGATAATTGAAAAGGAGCTCTTTCTTTAAAACACTGCAAATTTGTTCAAGAAACAAACACAAACAAGTCTTTATAGGCCAATGCCTGTTTCTTTTGGTATTATGCTAGTTTATATTGATAGAAATAACAGCAAAATTATTGCTTCGACATTTGTCAATGCTTCAAATATTGCTAAGTGTATTATTTTAACTTACTCTCTAAAGAATACTGTGAATCAGACTC
This sequence comes from Cebus imitator, assembly GCF_001604975.1. Taxonomy (NCBI): domain Eukaryota; kingdom Metazoa; phylum Chordata; class Mammalia; order Primates; family Cebidae; genus Cebus; species Cebus imitator. The sequence continues at coordinate 13,024,810 of NW_016107342.1, read as the reverse complement.
AATTAATTTAATTTTACAGACATGGCATAGTAAACACAGGGTATTAGGAAATATGGTATCAGTAGTTCTGAAATAGAAAAGGTAATAAGAAAGCATACAATATTGCAGGGTCCACATGTGACTATCATGTGACTTTTATTGTGAACCATATTTCACACAAATCAAAAAGAGGTACTGCACAATAGAATGTAACCATTTAAAAGAGCCTGAAATGATATATTACCTGCTTAGAATATTAACCCTTTCCTCCAAAGATTATCTTTTGAGGCTGTATTTCATGCCTATCCTCCCTAAAATGCTGCTGCATTCATTCCTATGGAAAATCTTTCTAAACTAAAAATGCAAATCTCTGTTCTAGTTTGTCCTCATTGCCGCTGCTACTCCCTCATTCAAGCCATCAACATCTTATCTCGGACGAATTCTGATGATACCTGAACGGGATTCACCCTTTCCCTTCTTGTCTTTCTATTAGACCAAGCATGATCTCTTTAAAAAAGTAAGTTGCATCATTGTCACCTCTGATTAGACAGCCAGTAGCTGCTCAGAGTCAGAACCAAATCCAAATGCCTCACTTTTATCTGCATGACCCCACCTGACCTAATCTGACTTCACCATAAATATACCTTCTCTATTTCTCTTCTCTCCTTAATCACACAGTTTATTTCAGACAAAGTGAACTTCTTTCTCTAAAATACCAAAATCACAACTTCCTCTCAAGGGTAGCATAGAAAATTCCTCCCTCTAGATGACTCAGAGCTTGTCTCCTCTCATCACTTAGTTTTAGCAAATATGTCACTTGCTCAAAAAGGCCTTCTATGTTTATAACTACAACTCCTAATAGCATTTTACTCAGTCACATTGTATTACTTTTCTTTCAAGTAAGGATGTTATTTATTTATTTGTTTGTTGTTTCTGTCTCTTCCTGCACTAAAAGCCCCATCAGCCCAGTTACATTGTCTATGTCGTTCACTTGCTTCATTCCCACCACCTAAAACAGTGTTTACCACCTATTTGCTCATGTTTGTCGAATGGGTGAATAAACACATGAATGATCACAAAACATATGGGTTACTTCAAGGATCATGTGATTTCCGCAGGAAAAAAACTGCACATAAAAAATGAAAGTATGCTGAAAATATAAAGAGCTTCTTCCTATTAGTGACTTATATTAAGCAAATAGTGTAATTAATAAAATGATAGATATTTATGTAATGCAATACACGACGCAATGTGTTTTCACGAACATTATCAGTGCACTCACAGAATGTGTTAGGGTCATGGCTATGTTTATCGTTTCAGAATGGGTCTGAGCAATTTTCTGTAAAACTCTGGTGGTGTTTTCACAGACGCCCAGATGAAAATACACACAAGGTAAAACCCTCAAGCCCTTCATTACTTTATGTTCTCCTAGCAACGAGGATAGCAAGGAAAGTTGAAATGTTGGTCCTCTCACTGTCAGGATTCATTTCTAAATATTTGACAAGGTCATCAGCAAGTGAAAATAGGAAGAAAAACGTCCTAGAAGGAGAAGGAACTGTAGAATTGAGTGTAATCCAACAATGGACAAAGGAGAAGGTTTAAATTCTAACTTCTTCCTATATCTAAGTGTTGATCATGTTGGATAGTCAGTCACCAAATTTTCTCTCAAATAAAATTAGCATGCTGTTGTATTACAGGACATCAACACAGTGCTGCTGAACTGCTAGTCTTGGTGTTAGAAATGACATCAGTACAAGGTCACTCAGCAGGAATGCCTGGATTCTGAGTTAGTAATTCCATCTACAAACCTGATGTAGTTGTTATGTTTAATGAAAATCTCAAAAATATGGATGCCCAGTGGGCACAATCTGTAGCGCTTTCACCTGATGAGGCAAGAATCTCACTCATGAGCTGGCGTCATTATCACTATACTTTCAGAGCTTAGTCATGAAAAAATGCCTTAAAAGTTAATAGAGTTGAATAAAGTGGAATATTGTAATAAAGCATACTTGCTATTTTAACATTTTTGTCCCAATAAAAATATACCATTAAAAGCTTTGGAAGTGCACAGACTGTCTTAGATCATCTAAAAACTGAATCGTTTTAAAATCTCTATAATATCTATTTTAGCAAAAGTTTAAGGTTCTAATTAGCTCAGTTACTTGATCTGTGTGGACAGAAGCTTCAATAAATTCTGACTGTCAAAGTTATCTTTCTCGGCATCATTTTCTTTCCTCTCCTTACACATCCTAGTTTTTAAAGAAAACAGATGATTCTAAACACATTTCCGTTATCAGAATTCTACCTACAGCTTTTCTATGTCATAAATAATCTTAAGATACCCTAGGAACACACGAAGCAACCACAACTAAGTTTCATTTCTCCCAAATCTCATTTTTAGTTATCTTTTCTCATTTTAAGAAGAAAGGGCTAAGATGACAAATCGTCATTAAAGAAAAACTCAGCGGTAGAAAAATTCTTAAGGAATTATATATTCGTATTTCTAAAGTTAAGCAGTCTTGGAAGCCTTGAAGGATGTTAATGCAACGTGGAAAAGTTAGGAAGGGAAGTCCTATTGATTGCAAGAATAAAACAAGAGACGGTATGTGGTACCTTGATCTTACCTAAAGAAGAAACATATTCTTTTCACTAAAATGAGGTCATGTTTCAACAATACCTGTCTTTGGTCTGAAGGCTAAGCCAGTCAGGACAATGAGGTATATGCAACTCAGGAAGAGATGTCTGACTGTTAATAAGAATGTATTGTGAGATGAAATGTAACGTCGGTATCTTAGCAAGGCTACATGATCTATCTCCTTCAAGAAGTTTTTTTTTTTTTTCCTCTTAACAAAGTTGGAAGTAATTGTATATGAAAAGGTACTTTCTCAACTTCTGTAAAGGATATAGTTATAATATTATTCATGTTTAAATGGAAACTTTTAAATACACAAGGTTATATCTGATAAACTTTTATATACGAACTTACATCTGAGAAAAATAAGATTAAACAAATGAATCAATGGTAAAAAATGTATTCAGATTACTCATTTCTCTTTTCTAAAGGTAAAGACACCTTTGAAAAGGTTGCATATTTACCAGTATTTTGCAATATTTAAGAAGAAATCCCAAATTTTGACAATATATCATTATTAAAGAAGTATGAGTAGAGTTATTGAACAATAGAAAAAAACATAATTATTTATTTTTTTAACTTTTATTTTGGATTTGGAGATACACGTGAAGGTTTGTTACGTAGGTAAACATTTGTAACAAGGGTTTGTTGTTCATATTACTTCATCACCCATGTATTAAGCCCAGTACCCAATAATTATCCTTTCTGCTCCTCTTCTTCCTCCCACCCTCCCTGTCAAGTAGACCCCAATCATGTTTGACTATTTCCAAAATGAGCGATACTCTTTTCCACTAATGATATTTACAAATTCAAAATAATGGGGAATAAGATCAACAAATGGGTATACTCATTTATTTATTCGTGCCATTACATTTTAAATATCATAATTGGATACCTAACTGCAGACTAGAAATAAGTTAACATGATTGCATAAGAAATTTATTATAATCATATTGAAAAGAGCATTTAATCCTGTTGTTCATTTTACTAAAGATTTCTACTATATATATTCTTCACTGAGAGAAAGTCTTTGAAACCAATTTTAGAATGCATTTTTTAATGTTTCACAAAATGGAGAAATATAAATTCAGTGAAAAAGTAAAGACAATGGGCCGGGCGCGGTGGCTCAAGCCTGTAATCCCAGCACTTTGGGAGGCCGAGGCGGGTGGATCACGAGGTCAAGA
>NW_016107342.1:13011834-13020831 GCF_001604975.1 Cebus imitator | reverse complement strand
AAAAATAATAAATTTCCACTTTCAAAAATTCTTTTTGAGCACAAATGAATTCAGAATACCTATTTACTCATTTCTAATAGTGTTTTAAACTTGTATGATATCCCATTATATAAATACCTAATTATTACCAAACATATTGCATTTTCCTAGTATGAGAGACACAATAGTAAAAGCACGTATGATTTGCTCTACGAACTGAAAATATGTTGAATAATTATTTCAGAGAAATATGTTGTTGTTATTGTTTCTTCACAGAGTATAACTGTAGGATTTTTCTATAAGACCAGTCATGCTTTTTTATAGATGTATGGCTATTTGTTAATAGTTTTGATTTCCATTTAGTTACTAATCTGTTTAATCAATTAGTTTAGTCAGGGAGTTTAGTCAAAATATGTGGGTTTACATAGAGATAGCCTAAATCAAAAGGATGGAGAGAGAGAGAGATAGAGAGACAGAGTGAGATTGACTCTACGTTTTGATATTGCTCAATTTACAACAGAGCCATAAATAATACATATTTTCTAACTTGGCCTTGTAGTTATTCCAGGGGGAAAGGGGAGACCATCTAATCATTTATGAAAAGGAAAACATAGATTTAAAATTGTGAGAGCAGCTTATAGAAGACAAACTAACAGAAAAAAAAAAAAAAGCATATACATTTTGAAGGTCTAAGTTTACTGGTTCTGATGTAAGGCAGAATTTCCAGAATCCTTTATTCTCCTTTCTCTAAAATAGAGGATTCAGATTCAAAAACCAACTTTTAAAAAAATGGTTTTTGGACTAATTTCCAGATGTGAATTAAAAACTCCAAATAATTGTTTAGAGATATTTTCATTTTTGTATTATTTACTATTTAAATAAGATATTATCCCAAAACACTAATATGTTTTAAAAATCTCCTTCCATAACAAAATAACGGGAAAATGTTCCCAAGGCCTACAGTCTGTGAGATTTGTGATTGCTATGTTGCAGCTTCATTCCTGTGTCTCTAGCCAATTGTTTGTGATACAGGTTAAGTTTGGGAATAGCTATCTATGTGAAAATATATAGCAACTCCACAGAAGAAAATAAAAACCATCCTGTGATATTTTTCTGTTTGGTTAGCTAATTTTTCCTACCTCTCTCCCCCTCCTCTGCTAAAAACAAAAGAAAAACCTTATTATTTGCTCATTCTATGTATCAAGATAGTTTTTTGTCATTATTCTTGGATTATATTGGAGAAGCCACATTTCTTGAAGAAATTTAAGAAAAGTGTTAAAACTATCTAAAGTAGACACAAATATTTTCTCATAGAGTTTGGCTGAGCATATATTCTAATTAATTCATAATGGTACTCACCCTTTGGCATAATTTTCTTTAGCATTCCGCTACTAAATGTATTGCTTCAAATTATAAGTATTGGGTATATCATACTTATAGGCATTTCAAAAGCAAATAATTTTGACGTGTTTCTTCCACACAGTCATATTTTATTAAAATAAAATACTTATTATATAATAATGTATTCAAATATTATGTGTTATGAGTCAAAAAAAAAAAAAACTCAAAACATTTTTTTCATTTCTTTTTTTTTATCCGGATAAATAGACAGGTTTATCAGAGTTCTGAAAAGCAAAAGTTTCATTCATAAAAGCAATCTCCAATTTTCAGGCCAAAGTGATATTTTTAATCGGTGTTTGTGCCAAGGCAGCCATTTTAAAGAACACACTCACACACACACACACTCACACACACACACAGATACACACAAACACACACACACAGAGAGAGAGAGAGAGAGAGAGAGAGAGAGAGAGAGAGAAAGGGGTGGGGTAATTGTAGAAGTGGGTTCCACTTACTACTAACTTAGTTTGATGAATGATATCATGTTGGCACAGACTTGTTTAACTTTTAGGATTAATTCTACTTTCTCTGAATGCATCTATCTAGAATGAAGACAAGTGTTTCCTTTGCACAAGAATTGTTTTGACAGACAGCCACAGAAGATAGAGAAATCTATCAGTATGTTTGATTGGTACTTTTTACCACACAGAATTCCTATAACCAGGAAAATGTTGAAGGAAAAGGTGGGGGAGTTGTACATTTCATATTAAGATATAAAAGTTAGTGGCAGAAACATAAAAAAACTGGATCATATTAATATATAGAATGAAGAGAAAATATAAAGATCCCTCAACATTATAATCCTTATAAAAGACTAAGTCCTATTCAGTTCAGGTGACTTTAAATGGAGCTGATTTTTATGGTATACCATAGGCTGAGAGAAGAAGTTGACAAGGTAACTGGCAAGAAACTAATGTCCTGGATCCAATAGATTTGTAAACTAAATATCTCAGCATATCTCCACCCTGAATGACAAGTAGCATTTAGAAAGTATCATCTAATTTTGAAGAATACATTAACTATTAACCATATAACTCATCTACCATCCTTTCTAGGAAAATTTATGTTCACTTACATTTTTTAAAAAATGACTTCTCTATTTGTAATTCTCGCATACTTAACATTTAAGTTATCTGCAATATTCCCATGTCTCTCTCCATTCTTAGAGGTCTAATTATAATCAGATTCACACTGGTGACACTTTTCCTTAAATTATTTTTATACTGTAAATATTTTCCTATATTTATAATAACATGAGAGAAAAATATTTTAAGAAATTATTTTGTTTAAAGATACTTATTCTCATCATGAAATACCGATTCAGATTCTGATGTATGGCAGAATCCATCCATCCACCCACCCATCCATCCATCCATCCATCCATCCATCCTTTTCCTAAATTTATCTTCAGATTTCTTTGAACTTATTTTTTTTTCCGAATTCTGTTTTCTACAATTCAAATTCTTTCTTATTGTTTTAGTGCATTTAAATTTTTCTTTACTTTTCCATTGTCTGTTTTCCCTCTTAGTTTAAATTTGAGCTTGAGAAGAGAGAAAAAGAAAACAAACTCAAAGATTAGCAACTTCTTCAAAACAAAACTTTATGTTATTTGTGGCATATAAAGAGATGTAAATTGCAGTTTTCTTTTCAGAAAATTTGACACTTTAAGATACACTTTCCTTTAAGTTTTAATCCTTATCAAGCACTACTTTGATATGATATGACAAATTAGTTGATTGTAAGTGAATCTTATTTATCTTCCACTTTTGGCTGTTAAAAATTACAAAGATGTTTCCTTTTTATGATGTGATGGAATTTAATAAGAACTGAAATATACATTAGTTTAGCTCTGTATGAAATCAATATAAACTAAGAAAATAAACAATAAGGAAATAAAAGACGAGTTCACGTATACGATTTGAACACAAACATACAAGTTGGTTTCAAGTCTTTTTCTATTTAATATAATGTTTGAGCTTATACTCACGAACGTATAAAGGGAACAACACAGCTAGAAAGTAACGCAAACATTTCTGATACAGTCCATACAGTCTGAGAAACTACATGTTACCCAATGAGTACATGTAGAACCTAAAAGTAATTCTCATTTTTTGTCAAGCAGTTAGCTCTTGCACTGCAAAAGGCACCTGTGTAATTCACATGCCTGTTCTGCTGTTCAAGGATGATTGACATAAGCCTGTGCAGAAAGTTACATCTCATTAACCTCTTTCTTGAGTTTATATTCCCATATCTTCTGTTTCAGTATATCAGTGAAGGAAGTTTGTCATAATGCAGTAATACTTTCTTTCTTAACTTTCACTAAGATTTCTCTTTTTTTTTTTAAATTCCCTTTTCCCAATGTGGCCCGTCCTTTTCACTTTTGATAACTGCAAGGATTTTAGCTCTTTCCTAACAGTTTTGAAAGTTATGTTAAATATATAATGATGGCAAAGTGCTGGTCTACAATTATTTTTTACTTGTGCTATCTGATACAGTAATTCATGTGGACATGGTGATACAACACGACACTATTTCATTTTTTAGAAAAAAAACTAGCAATCATTTACCATATGCTCTGCTTTTATCTTAGATGTTCCTCTCCCTCATGAAACTAAATTGGCACCAAATATAATCCTCTTAGTTATTTAATATCCTATCTCAGAAGAAAGTTGGGGGGTATGTATCTTTTATGTTATATATAAGATTATCTTCAGGTATTTATTCAAATCATGGTAGCAATAGGTTCTATCCCCATAAACATATATAAAAGCATTGAGAACTCAGCTCTAGGTGAAGTCAAATTTCTGGAGAATGGAGACTCAATCAGAAAGAGCCCAATAGCAGTAGTCTGCCAGTACCATTATATCTTGCTAGCACACTGGGCTGAAAAGCGCCATTCTGTTCATCTGCTCTGGTCCAACTTCAAACATTTTTCCTAAGAAAGGTTGAGAGCTGATTGTTCCAGATCAAAGACATCATCATTTCAAGGAGAGCTATGTGCCTCCATTTCATCAGTATAGTTTCCAACTATTCCACATCAACTTCTAGGCAAGTAGAGCACGTTCAGAAGCTCTGGTTAGGTGGCAATGATGTATTTAAAAGATTATCACCAGTAAATGTCAGATTTCCTAAAGAAACTCAGATTAGTCCGACGGCTGATAGAGGAAATGACATGTGTGGGTATGCAATAAAGGCTAGAATCTGGTTGCCAACAGCAGGTTGAATAGAAACATTACAATTCATTACCGTGTTATTTCTTATAATGAAGAAATATTTTTTTGTCAATTCATAATCTGCCTCATAAAAGTACAATCACTATATCTCCCAATACAACATTCTCCCTGTTTGCTTGACATTGGGGTCTGGGTTTTTCTTTCCCTCTCTCTCTCTCTCTCTCACTCACTCTCTCTCTCTCTCTCTCTCTTCTCTTTAAACTAAAAAGCTACCAGTCAATATAAGCCCATTTTCTCATTAAAAAAAAAAAGGATCTATGATACTTCTGATTTTACTTTAAGCAGTTAACCATTCCAAGGCCAGGGCCAGTGCCCCAAATATTCATCTAGTATTTTTCTCCTTTTTTCACCAGTGTTATCTGTTGTCAAAGACTATGAAACTTGCACAGGAATTCCAGATTTTCCAGATGAAAAGTTTATAGAATCCCGGCTTATTCTAATTCCCACCTCCTCTGTCCTCTGCTCTCCATAACCATTCCCCTCTAAACTTGTACCATTCATCAGCTACTTGGAGAAAAAGCAAAAGCAAAGCGAGGCACTCCAGTGGTGGGTTAGCCCCTCAGGGCACCTGTGCCGCGTCACAGACCCTCAGAATGGAAAAGTCAAGTTCAAGCAGGTGCGTGCGCCCGGAAGCGCCCTAAAAGCCTCACCGCTGAGGACAGGACTCTCTCCCCAGTTTGACCCCAGAAAAGGGCTACGGAAACCAAAGGGCTTAAATCGGCGCTTTCGCCTCTCCACAGACCCCAATGCAGCAGGTAAGGAAGTTAACCTGGCAGCTAAGTTGAGGGCGGGCACGCTTAACGCGGAGAACCTGGAGCTCGCAAAAGCTCGCAGTTGAGCGCCATCGCCGGGGGAAGTCTCTCTCTCTCTCTCTCTCTCTCTCTCTGAAATGCGAATTTTCATCCCAACATCTGCAGCGCTTAGGATGCGCCGGCAGAAGCGCACAGCCAAGTCCAAACGCTCCCGAAGGGGACTAAATCAGGACCGGGAAATAGCCCAGGGGAAAAGCTGTGGGGCTGCGGAGGACTCTGGCACTTGGTTCAGAAACGCCGCACCGCACCTCTCACTCCCCACGGGGCCAGCGCACCGCGGCCACCCGGTCCTGGGGAACGGGGCTGCAAGGACTTAAGTTTCACACTCACTTATCTGCAAACATCGCCCAGCTGGGAAGCCGAGGAAGCCAGGGGAGGGCTGGGGGGGAGGTGTTCTCCTTACCTCTGTCGGCTCCCATGGTCAGCACCCTGGCGATCGGCAGTAATCCCGAGAGAGTGAGTAAGGCGAGGAGGAGCTCGGACATTGTGGTCGCCCGGTAAGGAAGCCTGCGCTGGAGACTGCTCCGCAGCACCCTCGGCCCTGTGGCGGCGGCGGCGGCGGCGGCGGCGGCGGCTTGGAGCCCCGAATCGAGCGGCGTCATTTACAAATGTCACTGGAAATTCTTCAGCTCAATGAGTCCAGCCAGTCCGCCTTCTCCTGCCCGGAGCAGGATGTGGAAGGCGCAGGGATGCGCGCGTGCGGGAGAGAGGAGGGAGAGCGTGTGTGAGCGCGAGCGAGCCGCCCGTGTGTCTTGACTTTTCAATGCAGGGTACGTCTGATCTTACATCACGCAAGAGGGGCAGTGAGAGATGCCAGCGGATGGGAATTCACTGATTAATCACCGAATCCACCACACACCCCTTCGTCGTCCACATAAATCACATCTATTACTTAGTGAGAGGCATTTAACACAACAGGAAAATACCACCGCGAACGGAGAGCGCCACAAATCACAATTATTTCAGTCTCCTTGAAGGGAAAGTAACTCGAAGCTGGTTCTGTAGGATTTGGGTCTTTTGAGAAGGGGGAGGTTCTGCATCGGGCTGAGCCGGCCAGGCGCCCAGAACGCTCCGCCGTTCGCAGCCAGCTGGGAACCCTCAGCCGGGCACCGGGCTGCTCTGCAGGCAAAGCGGGCTGATCCCTGCGCTCCTCGGAAGCTTCCTTTCCGGGAAGGAAGGACAAGCCAAGGAACGGAGCTTCTCTTAGGGAAATGGTTCCCTCCGCTCTACACAGAATCCCAGTGCTTCCTGCAGGGCACTTTTAACTTTTATGCTGAGCAGCACCTGGGGACAAAGAGGCAAAATTTAGTGACTCAGCAGAAATAAAAAGCAAAACAACCCCAAAAGTCATTAACCGTTGCGTAAGAAGGGAAGGTTAATGGAAAAGGCTATTGAGGTCCCCAGGCAGGGAACAACAAAGCAAGCAATTGGCAGCGTTTTGCTGTGGGGTTCTGCCTTTAAGAGGGTACTTCGAGCCGTTTTAAATAGGCTTTGAGGGCTTTGATGTTTTTGTTTTGTGTTTTGTTTTGTTTCGTTCTTCCATATGCTACAGTGGCGGTGTAAGAACTTTCCCGAGCCATCGGAGGCATCAACGTGAATCATTGAAATAATAATATTAGTAAAGTTGTTTTTATGACCACTTAAGTTTTCAACATGATCATCCCAGTTCCTAAAATTTTAGTTTGCCATTCCAAGGTGGTTACGGGAATTTAAATTCAGAAATCTTAATAGTTGAAGGCTTACTGCCTTCCTTGTAACATCAGCAATTTCTCGTTTAAGAACAAGAGTTGAAAAGGTTTTGTATTTAATATTTTGAAACCTGAGTTGAGTGGAGGGGAAAACTATGAGAAGGGAACAGAACCAAGGAAGACAACGATTGAAAAGTGAAGGAAGGTACTTTAAAGACTTTACTTACTTTGCTGTTTGAGACTTATAGGTGAATGCCAGCATTACGATCTAGGTATTTATAAGGGTAAAATTATCCAGAAGCATCTTTGAATGCTCCTTTGAAACCATGAAAACTAGACTGGATCAAAGAACACACAGGTGATTCTGCAGAACATTGCCAATAATCTGTAAATTACACCTTTTTATACTTACTTTGTGATTATAAATGTATTTTATGTCACTTTTTCATATTTTAAATTATAAAGTTTACTTTCCCTTGAAAAACATCCATTTACTGTTTAAAATAGGACTCCTTCTACATTCAAAAGTGTTTCTTTTCTTGTAAACTTGTTACATGTCAAATTTCTCCTAGATGTTTTTATTATTTCATAATGAAGTGCACGATATAGAATAAAGGTGTTTTTTTTTTACATATTTTACTTCATACTGAAAATTCACAAACTTTGAAATTAGTGGCAGAGTGTAAAGACTGTGTGTGTGTGTGTGTGTGTGAGAGAGAGAGAGAGAGAGAGAGAGAGAGAGAGAGAGAGAGAGATTTGAATGATGTTCCATGCAATAAATGTTTCTTTCTCCAGGGTCCACAGACCTGTGTATTGTATGGCATACTTAATCACTGGAATAATGTAGTGGGTGTCTTTCTTACATGATCCCATTCAGTCAACTAGAAGGTCAGCTATTAGGAGATCTGTATGCATTTAACTCTTGGCAAGAAAATGAGGATTGCTCACAAACCATGCTAAGGACCTCCAGATTTTTCCTCTTCTGAAAGATTACCACCAATTGCCCTCCACTTCAAAAACTGCCAGTTAAAGGAAAGCAGCCTGGAACAGTATGACCCACCAAAGACTCTTACCACATACTAAAGTGCCCCAATACTATGATTAAAATCACTGACTCATCCACTTCTGCAGTATGCGCAGCAGCCCTAGATTCCATGGCCAGCTTAGAAAAGGAAAAAGCTAGGAAAGATCACCAAAGTAGTAAATGCTCAGAATATTTTGTATTCTGAATATACTATATTCCAAATATATAGAACCTCCTAATAGTCTGTTAAATGAATTAGATAGAGTAAAAACCATATGATCTCCTTCAGATCATCTAGTTGACTTTTTTTACTTCATTGAATGGGAAAAAAAAAAATCAAGAAGGCGTTGTCTGCACATTGTGACCAGTATAATAAAGCAATATAGAATTCTTTAGTAATCATCAATTAAGTCCGTAATCATGAATGACATAGGACTCAAAACAGTTACTATAAAATAGTGATAGTAAATATGGAAGATTGTTACTGAAGTATAGGCTGGAGAATCAACAAAAGGTAACATGTTATACTTAATTTCCACTTAATGAACCTCAATGAGATATTATCTATAAAATAAAATTTGAAGTTTTAGGCCAGGCACAGTGGCTCACACCTGTAATCCCAGCACTTTGGAAGGTGAAGGCAGGTGGATCACGAGGTCAGGAGATCGAGATCATCCTGGCTAACACAGTGAAACCCTGTTTCTACTAAAAATACAAAAAATTAGCATGACATGTGCCTGTAGTCCCAGCTACTTGGGAGGCTGAGGAAGGAGAATCACTTGAACCCAGGAGGCAGATGTTGCAGTGAGTCGAGATCGGGCCACTGAACTCCAGCCTGGTGACACAGGGAGACTCTG
>NW_016107342.1:12994927-13010904 GCF_001604975.1 Cebus imitator | reverse complement strand
TACACACCTGAACGTCATAAGTTAGGAATAGGACATGCATCTTAACAAACTGGAGCTGACAGTCTATCTCATGGAAGAGATGTGTGTAAAGGAGAGTTGGCCTGAAAGTTAGGTTGCTAGGGATTTCTGCAGCTATCATTGCAAGGGCTGCTAAGTTTCTTACCCTGCCTTTTTCCAGACAGAAAAGTTGCCAGGCAGCAGCAGACACAAGATGAAAAAGAAAGGGAATACATTGAGAGAGACAGGGGCAGAGGTAGAGAGAGAGGGAGAGGGAGAAAAAGGAAATATTATCAGTTCTTTAAAACTGAAACAGAGTTACTCTGGAAACAGCCTGTAAGGAAACAAACAAACAAAAAAAAAATTAGACGCAAGTTATTTCTCAAACTGTAACATTTCAACACAATTTTTACTGCTTTTCTTCAAAAGTATGTTCTGTTTTTCAGCATACTGTCTCAATAAGGATATAAGGATTTGGTTGAAATAAATAAGATATTGATGTAACTTTCATTCCCACTATTAAGCAATTATTAGGAGGCATGCACAACTGAAAAGAAAATTAAGAGTGATGCAATTATCTAATTAAATCTGGAAGAAAGTAAAAAAATATTTTTAGGACAATTATATTGGTCTACTCTCTCTACATTTTCAGCTTCTCTTTACTGTCACTATCTGTAAGTGTTTTAAGATGTAAATATTATGGTGAAAAGCATAACTGATAACAATTATAATTTTCAGAAGAAAAATAATATAACCTTTTAATTCTGATTTGATTGTTGGGATTTTTTTCTGACTCTTGTTTGATAAACTTTTGACAGCAAAAATAAAAGGAGCCTACTGATTTACACAAAGCCAGGGGTGACTTGAAAGATAAAAAATTACATCTTTTTTTCATTTTTAAGGTATTGACATCCATAATAGTAATATAGTCTGAAGACAGAAATCCTATTTTGCTTTTTGGCTATGGCATCAGAAGGTACAATTGGTAATATTGCCCTCTCGTGTGGGTAATACAAAAATGTCACCAATTCACCAAATCCTTGTCACTCTTCTCACATGGAATTAGCCCTTGGGTTTTAAGTTGGTTGCTGATTATAAAGCATGTTGCTTTGGTGTTTATAGACCAAGACATATGTGTGGTCAAAATGAGCTCCACATTGCCTTCTCCAGATGCAGAATGGACTTAGTGTATCAGGTGGAGGGTTGATTGCCTGATTGCCAGTGTCCATGGTAAGGATGCACTTTGAATGTGCCTTTGTGGCATTTTTCTACCTACCAATATATTGATCTCTGACTTTCTTTCTGGTCATGATCTTGCTGCTCCCTAACTGTAATTAAAGACTTTCAGATTGTTGGAGCTGGAAGGAACATTCAAATAATCTACTCCAATTTACCATATTTTGCTAATGAAAAATTTTTAAGAAAGAAAAGGTGACTAGTCTGAGGTCACACATTTTATTAATATCAGAAATAAATCTTGAATAAAGTTTCTGGACCTTTTCCTGTATTATGTAGTCAGCTTTGTTATTGGTTTTTTTTTTTCCTTCCTAGGAGTGGTAGCTCAGAGAATATAAATTTATTAATTTACTAAGTATCTATATATTATGTGACAGACACTATATTTAGCACCATGCTTCTAGCAACAAGGATAATAAACATAACTGTTGCAGGAACATAGCATATAATCTAAATTAAATATTAATACCATTCTTATGCTAAGAACTGACTTTCCAAGATCAGCATGGAAACCATGCTGTCAGAAACCACAAGCATGACACATAGGCCACTAATGAGATCACCAGTAAAATCAATGCTGCATCTTTTTTTTTGGAAAATACCTTCTAGTCATAGAGAAAAGCCAACTTCTGCTAGAATTCAACACTGAATAAGAAATCACAAAATATATTTAAACAGCTTAGGGTTTGAACATCATTTAATCAATCGTCACAACATACTTTGATCTAGAACTTGGTAGCAAGTTCAGAAATGTTCAGAACTTTCAGAAATGTCAAGAGTGATACATGCTTACATGTTCATTAGAGTCTAAGGACTCTATTATGTTGTGGGGTCACATAAAATCAGGACAAAAAGAGAATTTGAAAAAGTTGTTCAACTCATTCATTTATTTATTTTTATTGTACTATTAATGAAGACCTATTTGTGACTCCTTCAAGCATCTTGTCCCCTTTAAATAAAAATTTTCTGCTTCATATCCAATTCATATTTTTCCTTATATTTACTTTGTATGTTGCCTTTAGCATTTCATAATTTTCAATCCTCAAAAAATGATCTTTTAATACGTGCTTTCTCCTATAATAGGCACTCAAAGGCAGTTTGCCCTACTGTTGATTAATGGTTTTCTACTTCTTCCCGTGAACTTATTTAATATCTCCTATCTTGGCTGTTCCTTGGTCCTTCTGCTGTGGAACGCATCTTTATATGTGAAGTAAACAGGATACTAACAAAGACAAAGCTAGAGGTTCCACATAAGCCACGGACAGGGAGTTGAGAAGATGAGACAATAGAACTCTGTTAAGTACACTACACATAATATGTACTTTAATCAAATGAATTGCTGTTAAAATGTAAAAGAGTACATAGCAGCTATTTTAATTAGGTCAAATTGACTTTTATCATTTTTGTTGTTTCTTACTTTAGAAGGGGAGATGGTTCCACTTTGTTTTGTTTGTTCTTTTTTAAAGAAGAGTATTTTTTTTTCTATTCTATTATCAGAAATGGCCCTTGTATAATAAATTACAGAACCAAACAGTAAAAAGAAGCAAATAAATTTTAAAAAGGAAAGAAAGATGAGAAAAACGTACCTTTCTTCAAAGTGCACCTTGCTTAATTCACACTGGGAATTGCTTTCGGGAGGCTGTCAACAGCTCCATTTGGGCACAGTGCCTGTCGTAGAGTAAGTACCAACTAAGTGTGTGGTAAGTGGCATTTACTTAGAGTACGGCTTTTAGATTTTTTAACGTTTATTTTAAAGAAAAACTTACAAAACTAACTTCTCTAGATCATTGTTAATTTTTTAAGTAAAAAAAAAAATTCTCTCAGATAGAAGATGTGTCTTGATCTCTAAAAGTGTTTTTCTATTGTGAAATTATACTTTTGAATCATCATAAAAATTCAAAAGCAAAAAGGTGTTTTTAGTCCTAAATAGAATGTCTTAGTTTTATGTCAACTCTCTCTTTGTAGAAAAAACATGATGACATTTGGACCCAAGTATATTTACCAAGATTTGTAAAAAATATGTGACTTTATGGATGAATCCTAGCAAAGTTAAATTACGGCTAAAAGATGATTACATGTTTTTATGACTTTTCGTTGCTACATTCTGCAATGTAAATCGACTTTACCAAGGCTATCATTTATATCATTCTGCAAACCCTACTCTAAAACCATAACCACAAAATAAGCATTGAGAGAAATTTACTCACAGGTATACAACAGAAGAGGTAGAAGAGGGTGGATACCTTGGACATAGAACAGCCAAGAATATATGTGATTATTATTCAGAGTTTATATTTTTCCTTGTGATAAAATGCATTCACTTCTAAAAGAAATATTAATTTTATACTTTTTGATGTATGTCAATCTTAAGTTATTCTAATCTATTTTTTAATTTTTTTCTTGCCGAAAGAAAGTGAATAGAAATGACAGGAAATAGTTTCTATGCTCTTCACTGAGTTTTGCCTGAAAATTTTGTAAAATAAATTGAAACATCAAAAAGTTTATTGTATTTATAAATAAATAATCACAAATTGATATTTGGATACCATATAACATTGGTCAAAGGATTGTTGATATTATCTAAAACTAAGGATTAATCAACTTGGACATTTCTACAAAAATACATATAACCACTGGGAAAATAGCTCAGAAAAAGTAACATATACTGTTGATCACATAAAATAATAAATACATTAAAAAAACATCTAGTCACCAGGCCTGAGTTTGGCTGAGGAGTTTCTAAAGCCATCTATGCTTCAAGCTGCGCATTGCAAGTGAAAGCAAGTTATAGCCTCAGGGATGTCATGGTGACAAGGGCCTGGCTCTCTTGGTAGCTTTCAGGCCAGTTTCTTCTGCCCTCTACTTCCCCTTCCACACTTTTTATTTATAATAGTCACAGTTTCCAAGCCAAAATTAAACACATGGCCTGATAAATAGAATTATGGAGCAATAAGAAGGCAATTTCTAATCAATACTATTCTGAAAATATCTTATCTTTTTGGCCATAATAACTATTAAATCCTAGAAATATTGGTTATGAATTATCTTTTTTTTTTTCAGTTTGATGCTTTTAAAGTACATCTATAATAACCTGAGATTCTTCTGAAATCATTGCTAGGAATTGTTGACATATAACCCAATTTTATGTAAGCGAATATTTAGATATCTTTAATCAAAATGGAAAAAAAACCTAATGTCTTACTTTATATTGTAAACAGGCTGTAGGATTTGATCGTACCTACCTGAAGTCCCAAATAGCCATTCGACAAATGGTTCTGGAAGTGGTTTCATTATTCACAACTGTGATAGTGGTGAACAAGTTAATGAAGGGAGTTAGTACTAGTACATCCTGTTTTTAAATCAAAAGCACAAATTAAGTTATCTTGTATGAAAATAACAGAAATAAAACACAAGTGCTCTGAGTGCAGAACACTGTGAAGTGCTTCAAAGGAAAATTCAGTGGGAGATTGGTGTTTAACATGCTAAATGGGATTTCTACGACTATCCTGAGGGAATTTAGAGGAGCATTTTTAAGCTGCTGTAATATGACCATATTAAAATTAAAAAGCAAATCTTTTAACTACCATTTCAAAGCTTAAATGAAACTTTCCCCCCCGCCACTTTAAATAAATCATGTTTTGATTTCATTTAGGTGCTGTGACAAGTTTTCTTTTAGGTTTTGGTTAAAATGAGCTCTTAGTTATCTAAACCTAGATCAGTCGAAATAACACCTGGTACACAGGCTGCTGGAATGGATTTTAGTTTTGGCCTCACCTTAGTTTAGCATCCACCCCAACCTTAAAAAACGAAAAACCAAAAAAGCAAACATTAAAAATTCTCTGTTTAAGTGATTAAGTCCTCCTTACTATATTTCCTAAAACTAATTTAAATATTCTCATATTATTCTTCTTTAAAACCTAAATAAAAATTAGATACATGACTCTGCCTTTTTACTGTGCTAGACAAAAGAGTCTTCAGAAGAGAATGATAATTATCCTGGCATTGAAGTATAATGCAGATAACAACCTTGTTTAGAATTTTGAAAATGGTCAACACCTTAGCTGTCTACACTATCATACCTTTATGCTTTTAGAATAATAATTCTCCAAATGCCATTTAATCACACCTCTTAATATCCCTTTATCTTTCACTGGGGAATAGTGGAAGTGTGACAAAGAGTATTTTCATTTATTTTACTCACTTTTGTTCTTTATATAAAAGGTAATGTGAAAATGTGCCCAAGGGTCTACACCTTTTCCTCCAAACAAAATAGAACTAGAAAAAGTAGACGCTCTGGTTCACAGTCCTTGAGTGCCCCCTATAGGATACTTTTTATATTTTTGTTCATGTAGCTAGGTTAGCTTTTAATATATTACTGCGTTGAATTTTATTTAAAATAAAAATAAAATGATAAAAATATGCACCTGTGAAATACAAATATGCATATTTTCTTTCCTCATACCAGCCTATCTGAAAATCCGAGGAAAACTGTCATTTTAACACTTAGTGGTTTCTCTGTTTTTGCTATTTTCTCTAAAGTTCTGATTGCCTGCTATTCTATTCTGTCTACACTCATAGTATCAATTAGTTTACTTCAAAATATGAGTTTAAAATTTATGTCTATTATATCTAGGTATTTCTCTTAACATATAAAAAGAACAATCAACTAACTATACGTATTAGAAAATGAAAATGGAATATCCTTGTATGGGAGGAGAGGCAGCGTTGATATGGTTAGAAATAGAATCTTTGAGTTCTCAAGAATTCTTAAATGTCAACTTGACATCTATGAATAATACTGAAATGGAATGAAAGGATACATATATTTACCTGTTCCTGGCAGTTTGATGCCAGGGTGTGCTATCTTAGATTTCCTGAGTTTTCTGAGCTTTTTCTTATTTGTACTGTAGCCTAAAGTTGAAAGTGGTAGACAAGGTCAGGCACAGTGGCTCACACTTGTAACCCCAGCACTCTAAGAGGGCAAAGCGGACAGACCACTTGAGGCCAAGAGTTTGAGATCAGCCTGGCCAACTTGGTGAAATCCGGTCTTTACTAAAAATATAAAAATTAGCTTGGGATGATGGCACACACCTGTAATCCCAGGTACTAGGTAAGCTGAGGCATGAGAATTGGTTGAATCTGGGAGGCAGAGGTTGCAGTGAGCCAAGATAGCACCACTGCACACCAGTTTGGGTGACAGAGTGAGACTCTGTTTGAAAATTTTAAAAAAAAAGAAAGAAAGAAAGTGGTAGACAAAAGGAAGAAGGAACATATATCTTAACCACTCTGTCATATTTACTCTGTCTTTATGTGGCTTAAAAAATATTGCAATAACCCACCAAACCTGTGACTGCTTTAATTTCAAGCGGCCCACTTAGGTGATAGGGCGGCAATTAGACCCTCTCTAAAACAGTCTATTGAATTTATATTTTATGTAATGTACTTGGATCCCAAAAACTGTCACTAATGTCCTTCTCTAGAAAAAGAAATACACACACACAAATAGTGTCTGGCTAAAATCTTTTTTTTTTCCCTTTGTATTGGTTAATTTCTAAATGCAGAATTGATGTAGTGGTAAGGAAGCAACAATATAAGTAGGCAATGAAAAGGAGGCCTTAATTTCCTTTCTTGCCTCTCTCCTTATTGTGTGCTTGTTTGAAAAGCACAGTACTTAGTGATGGGATTACTCTAGTGGAAAGTCACAACCCCTGTTTTCATAAGCTATATGTCTAATGAGAAAATGGGTCTGAAGAGACTATTAAACAGTGTCCTGCTAAGTGCTGTAAAGGAAGGTATCAATAATATACAGTGGAAGCTTTGATAAATATACATTATGTTGTTCCCTGTGGAGCAAAAATGATATCACCAAGAAGGAGGCACTTCAGATGACTTTTGAAGTTTGCTAGGAATAAAAGTGAGGGGTGATCATTCTAGCAGATGGAACAGGATGTGTTATGGCACATATTGCTAGTTAGTAAAATGAAAAATGATTATCTGGAATATTGAAAAATCAAAGGTGTCAGATAATGCATTTTTAAAGGCATAATAAAGAATTTGCAATTTAAGTTGAAGGCAATGAAAATATCTTGTTTGAACATATCAAGAACTAGCTAGGAACATATAAATCCATCCAATACACAGTTGTATTACCTGAGAGCCTGCATTCAGACTTCTATAGATATCTTCTTGGATCTCATCTCTCATGTCTTCATTTCCCATAGTCGAAGCAGCCTAAATTCTAGATTCCTATCCCAGGTTGTCAAAGTAATCTTTAACTATTAAAAAGTAACTTGAAGAATCCTACCTAGTTAATCCAGTGATCCAGGACAACGTTTCCCTAACTGCATATTCCAATTCTGGATTTATTTCTAAGTTCTGCACTTACAATCCAAAAGATTTGGTCCAATTACTTAATTTCTTCAAACCAAGAAGTCCACCGAGTGGACTAGAGATGATAACACCAGGGCCTCCAACTGGGGTGCCAATTACTGAATCTTGCTGACATTTGCTGTCACTGTGCCAGCAGTGTGAAGGTCCCTCACTTGCAGAGCCCTTGTAGGAATTTCCCAGGCAGCATGTTGCAACTTGCCTGATCTATTTAATGATCTCATCTCTTTAATGATGCCACCTTGTCTAGCCAGATCCACTGTCCACCTAGCCATGTTCTACAAGACACATTGCTGCTCAAAAAGGAGCAGATTGATCTAATTGGAGACAAAAAATACAGACAGATTAAAAGAATGTAACCAGAGATAAAAAGCAGCATATAGGAATTACAAAGCGAAAAGAACAAAGTAAAAAATAAGTAATACAGATTTTGGAAAAAAATAAAACTGGTATAAAGGAAACTGTCAGAATTAGAAATTCAGCTAAGCCTCAAAATATATCTGGTTTTTATAACAGTTACAGGTTATTTTTGATTGAAAAATAATCATGCTTGAAAAAACATGTATTTATTTTTTTGGATAATAAAAATATACAATGTTACAAATTTTTAACAGAAATTTTACAGAGTTTTTGAAAGAAATAAAAACTTGTCAATTTCTTATTCTACAAAATAATAGGAATAGATTTTATCTTGTTTGTGGCACTGAAAAATTGTAGTCTTTTGAAAATGTGCTGGTAATAGGAGATACATATATATATATATATATATATATATATATATATCTTCCAAACTTATTGAAAAACAAAACCAGAAAAAACTTGATAACTAACAAAAAATAAAATACACAAAAAAGAGACCAAAGAAATAATTGCTACAAAGAGAATAAAATACCTAGGAATACAACTAACAAGGAACGTAAAGCAACTCTTCATGGAGAACTACAAACCACTGCTCAATGAAATAAGAGAGGATGCAAACAGATGAAAAAAAAGCATTCCATGCTCATGGTTGGGAAGAATCAACATCTTGAAAATGGCCATACTGCCCAAAGTAATTTATAGATTCAACACTATCCCCATCAAGCTACCAATGACCTTTTTCACAGAACTGGAAAAAAACAGTTCCAACTTCATATGGAACTAAAAGAGAGCCCCCATAGCCAAAACAATCCTAAGCAAAAAGAACAAAGCTAGAGACATCATGCTGCCTGACTTCAAACTATACTACAAGGCCACAGTAATCAAAACAGCATGGTACTGGTACTAAAACAGAGACATAGACCAAAGGAATAGAACAGAGGCCTCAGAAGCAACACCACACATCTTCAATCATTTGATCTTTAACAAACCAGAGAAAAAAAGCAATGGGGAAAGGATTTCCTGTTTAATAAATTGTGTTAGGAAAACTGGGTAGCAATGTGCAGAAAGCAGAAACTGGACCCCTTCCTGACACCTTACACTAAAATTAACTTGAGATGGATTAAAGATCTAAACATAACACCTAACACCATAAAAACCCTAGAAGAAAACCTAGGCAAAACTATTCAGGACATAGGCATAGGCAAGGATTTCATGACTAAAGCACCAAAAGCAGTGGCAACAAAAGCCAAAATAGACAAAAGGGATCTAATTAAACTCCAGAGCCTCTGTACAGCAAAGGAATCAATCATTAGAGCAACCAACAGAACAGGAAAAAATTTTTGCAGTCTACCCATCTGACAAAGGGCTAATACCCAGAATCTACAAAGAAGTAAAACAGATTTACAAGAAAAAAATTAACAAATCCATTCAAAAGTGGGCAAAGGATATGAACAGACACTTTACAAAAGAAGACATGTATGAGGCCAACAAACATGAAAAAATGCTCATCATCACTGATCATTAGAGAAGTGCTAATCAAAACCACATTGAGATAACATCTCATGCCAGTTAGAATGGCAATCATTAAAAAATCAGGAGACGACAGATGCTGGAGAGGATGAGGAGAAATAGTAACACTTTTACACTATTGGTGGGAGTGCAAATTACTGCAACCATTGTGGAAGACAGTGTGGTGATTCCTCAAGGACCTAGAAATATAAATGCCATTTGACCCAGCAATCCCCTTACTGGATATATACCCAAAGAATTATAAATTGTTCTATTATAAAGACACATGCACACATATGTTTATTGTGGCACTGTTTACAAGAGCAAAGGCCTGGAACCAACCCAAATGCCCATCAACAATAGACTGGATAAAAAAAATGTGGCACATATACACCATGGAATACTATGCAGCCATAAAAAAGAATTAGTTCCTGTCCTTCATAGGGACATGGATGAATCTGGAAACCATGATTCTCAGCAAACTGACACAAGAACAGAAAACCAAACATTGCATGTTCCTCACTCATAGGTGGGTGTTGAACAATTAGAACACATGGACACAGGGAGGGTAGCATCACACACTGTGGTCAGTTGGGGAGGCTAGGGGAGAGACAGTGGGGGGTGGGTAGGGTGCGGAGGGATAACGTGGGTTAAAATACCAGATATGGGTGATGGGGGGATGAAGGCAGTAAACCATCTTGCCATGTATGTGCCTATGCAACAATCCTGCATGATCTCCACGCATACCCCAGAACCTAAAGTACAATAATAAAAAAAAGTAATACATTTGTAAAGGAAGATGATAGGCAATAGTAATAATAACAAATGTACCTACTGGCCATAATAAATAGGAATGCATTAAACACCCTAATTAAAATACATTGGTTCTTAGATTGAATTTTTAATACTTACATGCATAAAACATGCATATAAATATTAAATGTACAAAAAATTCAAAATATTTATTGATTATACTGCATGTAACAAATAATGTGTGAGAATCTGGAATATAATAGTTAACAAGATATCTATGTTTTTTTCTTTTAAACAAAAATAAAAAAAAATTTCTGATCAAAAAGGGGCAAATAAAAACGAAATAAGAGGAACAGTACTTATATCAGAAACAATTGAATTATTCTTATGGAGCATAAATTAATAAAAAGAGGATACATATTATAAAAGTTATGTAAAAGTAATCATTACCTCATATATATCTTTCAATATAATTTCCAATGCAAGAACATATAAGGCAATGACCAAATAGGAGATATTAAAACACCTTAAACCATGCTATGGTGGCTAAGTTTGAAAGATAACGGAAGTCAAATTTGCTCAGGATTTATGAAATGTGGCACATATGATGATTTTGATGAAAGAAATCCACACTATGTGAATAGAAATTAAAATTTTATTTCTCCTCAATTTATACTAAAATATAATACAATCCCAAATTAAATTTCCAGAGAATTTTTTGATTTGAAACTTGACCAAATGATTTTAATGTTAATTTAGAAAAAATAAATACATAAGAATTGCTAAGACAATAGTCATTAACAAGAATAGAAGGAGAGTGATGATATTTGCTCTAGAAAACAGTATAGAAAAATACAGGCCGTACCAATCACAGAATAAACTAATGATGTAAATAAGCAGAAAGACTAAATTCCAGAAGCTACTTTAAACTGAAGAATACAGTATATCATAATGGGAGCATTTCAATACATTGTGCGAAAGATAACTTGGACAATTTACCAATTATTGAAGAGATTTTTCCCGTAAATATTAACACATTCTCTAGTTTAAATAGCCACACACTAAAAGTTACTTTAAAAATGCCTGTGTCCACAGGGAGGGGAGCACTACACACTGGGGTCAGTTGGGGGGAAATAGGGGAGGGACGGTGGGGGGTGGGAAGCTGGGGAGAGATAGCAAGGGGAGAAATGCCAGATGTAGGTGATGGGGAGGAAGGCAGCAAATCACACTGCCACGTGTGTTCCTATGCAACAATTTTGCATGTTCTTCACATGTACCCCAAAACCTAAAATAAATGGGGAAAAAAAAAATGCCTGTGTCCAAAAGAAATTAGCAAAGCTCACAGAGTCAAGTGCAAAAACCAACCACAATAGTTATGACTTTGTAGAATGTTTTGCAAAGAGATTCCAAAGTCAGGTTTAGGAATTTCTTAAATATGTTAAAGGCAGAGAGCAAATTGGATTATCATTGGGATCCTATATGGCCACTGTCCAAAAACTGCATTAAGGGGTGTAAAGAAGTCAGTAAGAAGACTAAATTAATGTATTTTGCCTAGTCATTATTGGGAAGGCTTTAGGAATATTCCAACTGCTGGCTTAATATGCAACCTGTAATTTCAATTAGGTATTCAGACCAAAAGCTGGCAGATTATAGGCATTTTATCAACTCGAAATATTCCAGAACTTGGGAACTATAGAACTGATTAATTTTGTTTTCAGTTTTGCAATTAATTAAATAGAATCTGTAAGTAACTAGAGGGAAAGCAAGCATACATGAGGAACTGCTGCTTATTACTTGACTTCAGTTTTGGGAATAATAAATATATATAACATAGAGAATTTAATGTAATTTATCAGTATTTTCTTCAGAAGAAGTGTTTTAATTCAAAGGCAATAAAAATGTCATGGCAAGACTTTAAGGGGGCCTATCTTCCTTTAGAAATAGAATAGCAATGGTAAAAGTATGCATTTGATAAACAATATTGTTCTCTAAATGAAGACTTCCAGAGTCAAATTTCCAGATACCGTATGTATATAATGTATAAAGAAGTTTTCAGATGATAGCATGCCCACTGTGAAAATTAACTATAAGAAGGAATCCTCAAAACCGTGAGTAGGCCAGCCGTGGTGGCTCGTACCTGTAATCCTAGCACTTTGGGAGTCTGAGGCAGGTGGATCAACTGAGGTCAGGAGGTCGAGATCAGCCTGGCCAACATGGTAAAACCTGTCTCTACTTAAAATACAAAAATTAGCCAGGCATCGGGACAGGTGCCTGTAATCCCAGCTGCTTGGGAGGCCGAGAATCACTTGAACCCAGGAGGCAGAGGTTATAGTGAACTGAGATCACACCATTGCACTCCAGCCTGGCCAACAAAAGTGAAACACCACCTCAAAACAAACAAAACAAAACAAGAAACTGTGAGTAAACAGCAAATGAGAGCTCTATTTTATTATGAGAATGGCAAGTTCATTGAGTAGAAGACACAAAGCAGTAATTGTAGGATGATGGACTTTAGCCTTTCAGTCTTGACCAGGAAATTCACGTGGGAAACATCAGTGATGAAAGAGAGCACTGGGGTAGGATCCAATATATATATATATATATGTTTTGTAAATTACAGATCAATTAGTATGACGTCAGACAAATTATTGAAAAATTTTGACCTTCAGTTTTCTTGTCCACAAACTGAGGATAATAATATCAATTTGAGTGACTTATTAGTATAGTTACATGAAATAATGAAAGTGAATGCACCTAGTAAATTGTTTGGCACATGTCTGAATATGTTTCTTGAGTCCAGCCACTAGACACGTCAAGCCACTGTACCACTCTAACTAAAAACAAAAAAATAGGAGAGTCTTCAGGATTTTAGTCACAAATATAAAAAAGATCATTTAGATCTCATAAAATTTTTGACAGAAAATATTATAGCTCAATCACACATTAAAAATGAAAGATACTAATAACTGTCTAGATGGGCCATGGTTTTCAAACAAGGTCGTACATTAGAATCATCCAGGAGCTTTTAAAAAATAAGGATGCTGCTGTCCCCAGAATTTATAAAATCATTCCACGGTAGGCTGGGAATATTTTCTTTGGTGTTGTCTGTATAGTTCTGACATGTACTTCGGTTGAGAACACTGCATGTGGTTATAAAGATATAAACTGAAATATAGTGTAAAAAAGAAGAGGTGGCAGAATCTTCACTTGGGAGAGTGAGAGAAAACTGCCAGAATTAGCTAAGTACAGTGGCTCAAGCCTGTAATCCCAGCACTTTGGGAGGTCGAGGCAGGCGGATCACCTGAGGTCAGGAGTTTCACATGGTGAAACCCTGTATCTACTAAAAATACAAAAAAAAAAAAAAAAAAAAAAAAATTAGCCAGGTGTGGTAGCACATGCCTGTAATCCCAGTTACTTGGAAAGCTAAGGCAGGAAAATCGCTTGAACCCCAGAGGCTGAGGTTGCAGTGAGCCAAGATTGCGCCACTGCACTCTAGCCTGGGTGGCAAAGTGAGACTCCATCTTAAAAAAAAAAAAAAAAAAAAGCTGCCAGAATTAGGAGAATTAAGAAGAATTTAGAAGTGACAAACTGCAAGTGTTTCTCTTTCAGTAAAAATAATAGAAGTGGAAAAGAAATGAGGAGAGGAGGATCTAAATGAAAGCAGTGATGACTTTATAAAGTGCGTTACCTGATGAATTGTTTTGGCTGAATCAATGGTACCAAAAGAAATTCAACATAATCTTCCATCAGCCAGGTTATACCAGTGTGTGTTCTAGGACATTTAGTTACATGCAAAACATCTTATTCACTATATTTTGTTTTAATGCCGTAGAATAAATGAGATCTGGTAGGAAAGCCTGGATGATGATCACCATTTCAACACAGGGGAATTCAAAGAAGATGTCTCTGATAACAATTTCTAGTTCTGTGAAGAGGCACCAGAGGCTGATTATGATGAGCCATTTTACCTCACTATATTCTTATAGAGATTATCTTCTGGCTTGAGGAGGCTGCTACTGTTTACAAAGCCAGGTGTTAGAGTGCCTCTAACTTTAGGAATCCTAGTAAGCAGGAATTTTATTTAAAAAGCCATTTTCCCCCAATGTACCAAGCTGGAGTGTTTTCTGATGCTTTTGCCAGCATGTTTCACAGCTGCTCACCTTACTTGAAGTTATACTTCAGCATTCCCTTGACATGTTCCGTTCTGCACTTTTTGCACATTGTTGATTCTCTTCAGTTTCATATGTAAAACCTGTTCATGAAGTTGCCCAGCTACCATTTGTCTCTTGCACATAACCAGTCCAAGAGAATGATATTAAGATGAGTATTATGTCAACAGGCTGGGTGATACCCATGATGTTTCTGGGAGGACCAATGGGAGGTCTGTGTTTCATCTTTAGAGGAGGTAAGATGCAAAGCACCTGGAGACACAGAGTTATTTTAGAATGATTCCCCAGGGACATTCTCTTGCAGCTGATTGTTTTACCAAGAAGAACTACAAATAGCCAGAGACTTTATGGACATTTTCTTAAGTTGACATGGCTAGTTAGTAACAGAACTGACGCTGGATTCTAGGTGCTATGACAATATTTTACCCCAATACCACGTTACTGTTACACCATATTACTTTCCTACTGGCAAATCTGTAAGAGAAAGTGAAAGTAAGCTATTAAAGCAAAATGCCTTTTCTTATTAAGCATTAAAACCTGATAGCAAGGGTAATGTCCGAACACCAGTATTTAATAACAGCTTGACGTTTTCAAGAGAAATTCCTGCGAATAAGAATGTGTGGCATGTTGACTGACAGGGTTATTACGGCACTGAGACATCCCTATCAAGAGCTAGATTTAAATAGAGTATATGGCAATTATAATGTGTCAGTGGCTAATGAGGCATTCTCTATTCTAAAGAAAAATCAATTCTCTTTGTAACACAGATAAAGCTGTATGTTCACACCAAAACTTGATATTACTTGTTTTGCAGTTGGCATAGCTATGCTGGTGAAACGTATACTTTCCCATATGTATGGATTTTACAGTGAAATCCTAATTTGGTAAGGGCTCACAGGTCAATCTTTGAATTCACAGAGTAAATTCAGTCTTACCTGATCTGCAGGCTGCCCTATGTAATTCCCTGGCCGAAGAAAGGTTTTAAAAATATTGGTAATAATCAATATCACCTCAAGGAAACATAGTGCCAGTGACAACAATATGATTATGGTCAACATATAATTTTGATGTCAGTAAAAGAACGTTGGTCTCAGCAGTGACAACCTCATGATCTGCCTGGTTCTCCAAAAATGACCATGATTTTATGGCCTTGCATTCACTTTTCAACTTTTTAAAATCTGACTTATATGTTACCAAACCACTAAAATTTCTTTTGTTGAAACCACCAATCTTTCTAGTTTTCAAATCCAAACAACACATTTCATTTAATTTCCATGGAACATTTCTAATCTTTGTTTTGAAACACTTTTCTTCCTTGACTTCTGTAAAACTCCCTTCATTATTTTCTTAATTCAATGACAGCTTCTTTCTTCCTAGATTCTCTTCCTTCTACGATTTCTGTGCTCACAGATCATAGTTAGACTTTTATTTTCTCGTTTTACTTTAATTATGCTCTCTAGTTTATTATTTCCACATCCGTGGGGCTTCGACATTTCCTCTGGTTTCAATATAGCCTAAATATAGTCATCTCTCTCTCTTCTCTCTCTCTCTCTATATATATATATA
>NW_016107342.1:12947886-12993632 GCF_001604975.1 Cebus imitator | reverse complement strand
TGACCAGGATGGTCTCGATCTCTTGACCTTGTGATCCACCTGCCTCAGCCTCCCAAAGTGCTGGGATTACAGGCGTGAGCCACCGCGCCCGGCCATGAATCTATTCTTATAAACACCATTAGGGGAGAGATTTTTCCTAAACCAATTATTTCCACCATCTGCAGGGCTCAGTCTGCCAACACCTCTGACTCGCTTTCCTGCTTCGGTGTCCACAGGACCCGCACAGCAGCAGCCTTGGTTTCGCGTGGACGCCACCTCTGTGTTTCAGGCATCATCAGCTCTGCACTTCCTGGAGTGACCCGTCGTGCTGAGCTGTGGTGTTCCCATGTCCATCAGGTAACCTGCTGCTGCTCATTTGTTCATTCTTCACACTGGACCAGGTGCCAAGGAAGCACTGGCCAATATGATGGGTTTTGTGTCCTGCTCTCCTGGGAGTGACACAAAATAAACAAGACGCAGATTTAGAAAACAAAAACAAAACAAAATAAAACAAAAAAAAACCCTTGGCCACCCACATTTCTTATCTCTTATCTCAGGGAATACCATTTATGCTGTCCCCAAGCCAGAAATCTAGAACCATCTTAGAGTTCTCCCTATTCTTCACTGCACATTTAGTGGATCAAATGAACGTTTAAGGTTTCCTCATTCTCTGTCATAAATATGTGTTTATATCATTTGCACTCCACATCCATTGCTACAACCCTACTTCAAGTATTAATCACTGCTCACCTAGACCCTAAAATAACGTACCCTAATATAAACTCTTACTATTTTCCAGCTTAGTTTCTTTTTTTTTTTTTTTTTTTTTTTTTTTTTTTTTTTTTTTTTTTTTTTTTTTTTTTTTTTTTTTGAATTGGTCTTCTACATTACTGCCAGCATAATCTTTCATTCTATAAGGCAAACTGAGTGAAATGTCCAGTGTCATATTTACTCACCAGGTGACCCAAGCAAGTTACTTACATCCTCTTGGCCCCATTTTCCTCATCTGCAAATGGAAATACGAGTATCTACTAAAATTATTGATAACCATATTTCTTGACTTCTTGAGTCAGGAAAAAAAAATGTAGGTGTCATCTCATTTACCCATTCAATCTATGGATAAGAAAAAACTAAAATGCCCTTTGTTTGATCAAGGTCACGGAATGATTTAATGTAAAAATAGGGGTAAGTTGGCAATCTTCTGGTTCTTAGTCCAGTGCTCTTTCAGTTCACCTACAGGCCTTTAAATATGTATCACGCACATTATGTCACACTGTTAAAGATGTATTGAAGAGGATATTCTCAATAGCCCATGATAAAACATTATAAATATTGATTATTAAACAATATCCTTACAAGAAAATTCTTGGAATTAATCACACTAAGCTGGCAGCTACACCTTAGTCCATCAACTTTTGTCTCATTGTTATCTTCAGCTTTTGCTTAATGGACTCCAGAGTGTTACAGATATCCTTTACCCAGTGGACTGAATGAAAACAAAGGCTGGATGAGGATTTCTGTCTAATGAGTGGAGCATGCCAGAGGCATGTATGGGAGGATATATCACCCTGCCACTGGCTGCTTTAGAGTAAGATTCACTTTCTCCCTGTGTTCCCAAGGCTAGAACAAACAAGTTCATTTGACGATGATGTTCAGGGTTTATTGTATTTTATCTAGTAAAGATAATCAGCATATAGAAATCAACCTCCATTGCTTTTAGAAACAAGCAAAACTCACCACCAAGAGCAACCACCAGGGAATAGGTTTCGGGAAAATGCCAATACAATAAATAATTCACCTAGAGTTTTCACATAATCTCTTTACCTTCTGAGTGGTTACGTTTCTTGATACCAAAATGACCCCCTCCTTCCAATACACACACACTTATTATTATACTGAGTTAAGCCTAAACTGCTAGAATATACTATTTATCTCCATAGACTCAAAGAGGAAATCTAGTTTAAAAAATTGCAAAGTTATCAAAAAATGTTAAAATCCCTTCTCCTCCTCCTCATCACGATCACCCCCATCATCCTCATCATCACTATCATCATTGAATCATTATATATTTTTTTAACTGAATGCTTAGTATGTGCCTGACTGAGCTATGTACTTTATATTTATCTACATAAATAATCCTTTATTGTAGGCATTATGTGGGTTAATTTTACAAATTAAAAAAGAAAGAAGGTTAAGTATCTTGTTTGTGGACCCATAGTCGATGGTGGATCAAACTCTTAACTCCTATGACTTAAGTGCTTCTCTCTCTCTCTGTCTGTCTCTCTCTCTCTCTCTGTCTGTCTCCATATCCAAATATTAAAGCTTGGAAAATTTTTTGAGAAAAATAACTGATAAATTTTGGAGGAAATTTATCTTAAGGAAAAACTTTTAATTCTATATGTAGGAAGATGCACATTATAGAAGAATAAAAAATATAAAACATTTTTTTAAATGCAGAAAATAAATGGCTAAGTATAATATGGGCATATTAATTTTATTAAGTAATAAGCATCATTTAGCCATTGAGAAAATTTCTTAGCAACATGAATACATGCCTATGATAAATAGTGAGTGAGTGAAAAGCTGAGAATACTTATGGCTACACTAAAAATATAACCATGAAGACTATATTGGATATTTAGTTAATGAATGAAGAGGAACAGGGAATAATGATATGCAGGGAATATTTTCTGACTGCTTTTCTTTTTAATTATTTCTGATCCTCTTAAATTGTTATTCTTGAAATAAATACTTTAAATAATTTAACCATTAACTTGGTAGGTACATTACAACAGGTGATAAACATTGTTAAAAATTTCTGAAGAAAAGTGACATTTACAAAGGAGACATTTTCTTAGCAGTACCAATTTTGTCATCTTTTTCACAGAAATAAGAAAAATTACGCCACATTTTGTTTAAGGTTAGCTATTGTTTTGTTCTAGTTTCTCTTGGTTTTTAAATATTTTTGATTCAAAAATTAAAACTCTTCCCTGTACTCTCAAAAGGTGGCAGAATTCAAGGGGACTTCAAAATTGATCGGAGCAATTTTATTCCTAAAATAATATCTTACTTTTTTTATTTTCATAAATAAATCTAGGATATTGTGTGAAAAATGTTTGTTGTTCTGGTACATTGATGCTTATTTTGAGAAAGATTTTTCTAGCAAGTAGAATAAAACAAAAAGTGGTATGACAACTCTTATGCAAAGCAATCCATAGTTCATGTCCATATATTTGGATAGTGTATCAAGTGCTATAAGTTTCTTCTAGCAAGGAACCTTCATAAGTGATACAAGTTCCCAAATTTTCCCAATTACCCATATACGCCTTTGGACTAAATTGTTTCTGTAAAAATTCAGAATAGATTTATTAGAAAGGGAGACTTAATAGAATACTATGTGTAGCAGTAACAATGGGTCCTGAGAAGCGAAGATCTGTGCAAGTCCTTGCTGACTGACATTGGAACCCATATCTAGGATTTTGAATCAGTCACCTGGAATGGCACTAAAATCACCAAGTCATAACATTTTCCTCTCAAGAACATTTGCACTCCCATGTTCTACTACCGTTTGCATTCATTCACAAATTATTGAGTCTAATACAAAACAACAAAAATCAATTTGTTTTTGTTTCTTCATATGGCTTTTTAAAAAGTATTAGGTAAACTTAGTCAAGGCTGAAAACATTATTTGAACATCCCTATTTTCTACATGAGTTTTGCCATATCTAATTTGTCTCTTTTTTAAAAAAATTTTAAAAGCAGTTTTATGAACATGGAATCCAAACCCTATAAAATTCAATCAAAGTGTGCAGTTCATCGTTCTCCTTCTTTCCATCTCTTTTCTTTCCATCTCTTTCTTTCTTTCCTTCCCTTTCTCTTCTTTGTTTCTTTCTTTCCCTTCCTCTCTCTCTCTCTCTCTCTCTCTCTCTCTCTCTCGTTCTGAAAGATTCTTCATTGCCCAGGCTGGAGTGCAGTGGCATGATGTCTGCTCACTGCAGCCTCAACTTCCCAGGCTCAGGTGATTGTCCCACCTCAGCCTCCCAAGTAGCTGGGACTATAGGCACATGCCACCATGCCCAGCTATTGTTATTATTATTATTATTATTATTAATTATTACTGGTTGAGACAGAGTCTCACTATCTTTCCCAGGCTGATCTTGAATTCCGGGGCTCATGCAATCTGCCTGTCTCAGCTTCCGGAAGTAATGGGATCACAGGCATGAGCCTCTGCATCAGACCCAGTTCACAGTTCTTGAAGTGAAGCGTGTCTTCACAGGTTTGTGCAATGATTACCATTGCCTTCTTTAAAAACTTTTCATCATCCCTAATAGAAACCCTATACCCATTAGCTGTCATTCCTCATATATATGGACTTATGCAATATGGGGCATTTTTTGGTGGGCTCTTTAATTGAGCGTGATGTTTTCAAGGTCCATCCATATTTTAGCAACTCTCTGTGCCCTCCTCCCTTTCCATTGCTTAATAAGAATAGACTTTGTAGATATCCTATATTTTGCTTATCCCTTCATCAGTGAATAGGCATTTCGCTTTTTTTCTACTCTTTGGCTGTTATATATAATGTTGCTGTGAACATTCTCTTACAGGTTTTTGTGTGAACTAATGTTTTAAATTCTCTTGGGTCTATACATAGGAGTGGAATTCCTGGATCATATGGCAACTCTATATTTGACTCTTAAGGAACCGTCAAACTGTTTTCCAATGTTTCTGTATATTGCAATCCACCAGAAATGTATAAGAATCCCAATCCTTCTGCATATTCATCAACAGTCATTTTTCCTGTCTTTTAAAAATTTTAGCTAACATGGGGAGAAATGCCAGATATAGGTGTTGGTGATAGAGGCAGCAAACCACATTGTCATGTATGTATCTATGCAACAACCCTGCATGTTCTTTACATGTACTCCAGAACCTAAAATGCAATTATACACACACACACACACACACATACATATATATATACACACACACATATATATACATATATATGTGTGTATATATATATATATATATATATATAATTTAGCTATCTGAGTGGATCTAACGCAATATCACATTGCGGTTTTGTTTTGCATTTTTCTAACGACCAATGACATTGAGCATATTTCCATATACTTATTGGCCATTTATTTGTATTTTTTATTTAAAGAAATGCCCCATTCGTATAATTTTCACATTTTCATTTGCAATGTCATTATTTTGTAGAATTCTAAGGGCTGCAAATTTATTTTAAATGTATGACCTTTATCACTTATACTATGAATAAACCTGTGCTCCCGATCTGTAGTTTGTCTTTTCAATTTCTTCATGGTGAACTGTTAAGCACCAAAGGTTGTAATATTGATGAAAATCAATTTATCCCTTTTTAAACTTTAGTCCCTTGTTCTTTTAGTGTCAGATTTAAGAAGTTATTGCCTAATCTAAGGTCATGAATATTTTTATTTTTTTGTAAGAGTTGATAGATGTTAGTTCGTATTTTCAGGTTGATGACAACTTTTGATTTAATTTTTGTGTATGGAGTGAGGTAGAAGTCAAACTTCATTCCTTTCCTGTATACATCTAGTTGTTCCAGTACCACTGTTGAAAACGCGTTTAATTTAATTTATTTATTTATTTTCCCCAGTGAGTCACGTTCGCATGCTTGTTAAAAATTAATTGAGCATAAATGGAAGGGTTTATGTCTGGCAGTTTCATTCTATTGATCTATATATCAAGTTATGTGCCAGTATCACATTGTCTTTATTTACTAAAGTTTGTAATAAGATTTGAAATCTGTATGAATCCTCCAACTGCATTCTTTTTCAAGATTGTTTTTGGCTATTGTGTGTCCCTTGCATATACATATAACTGTTTGGATGAGGTGATTCTGTTTGGATGACTTGTGCAAAATGAAAGCTGCTTTTATTTTTTTTTTTAAATAAAAACTGAATTGAATTTCTGTACTATTTTGAGAAGCATTGCAATCTGAACAATACTAAATTTTCTGATCTATAAATGTAAGATATCTTTCCATTTATTTAAGTATTTTTTTAATAACAATGTTTGTAGTTTTCACTGCACAAGTCTGTACTTCCTGTTAAATTTATTTCTAAGTGTTTAGTTTTCTTCCTTTGGACAATATTCTTTATTGCAAGTGAATAGAAATAAAATTGACCTTTATATCTTGTTCTTGTATCCTGCATACTTTATGAGCAAGTTTATTAGCTCTAATAGATTTCTTAGTGGATGAATTAAGATTTTCCATATACAAAATAATGTCATTTGCTAAAAGGAATAGTTGTATTTCCTCCTTTCCAGTCCAGATGTCTTTTTCTTTTCTTTCTTTTATTTTTTTTTTCTTGTCTTATTATTCTAGCTGGGACCTCCAGTACAATGTTAAATTAAAAATTTTTGTTAATTTTATTGGGGATCCTTTATATATGCTGAGTCGGATCTCTTCTACTTCTTTCAAAATTATCTCTGTTTTTTGAGTTTGTAATGCAAGTAGGTGTGTATTTCTTTGAATTTATCCTAATTGGACTTCATTGAACTTTTTATATGTGTAGATAAATATTATCATAAAATTTGAGAGATTTTTAGCCATAAAGTCTTCATATATTCTTTTTATCCCTTTCTTGCTTCTTTTTCTGGAACTTCTGTTATGGATATATTATTATGCTTGATGGTGTTCACGGGTATCTTAGGCTCTGTTCATTTTTTTTTTTCTTTCTCTTCCTCAGACTAGATAATCTTCATTGGCTTATCTTCATGTTCAATGATTTCTCCTGCTTATAGCTGAAATCTATTTCTAATTTCTCTATTTTAATTTCAATTTTTAAAATTTAAACTCCAAAATTTCTGTATGTTTTTTTAAAAATAATTTCTCTCTTTTTAATGATATTCTGCATTTGATGAGGCATCGTTCCATTCTATCCTTTCATTATTTAGACACAGTTTTCTTTGTGTTTTGGCCATATTTATAATAGCTGTTCAATGTCTGTTCTGTCTAGTGAGTCTAATATCTGGGCTTTGTCAGGAATCAGTTTCTTTTGACTTTTATTTTTGTTTTTCTGTGTATGGGTTATGCTTTCCTCTTTATCATGTCTTATATATTTTTGTTATTTTGTTTAAAAATGGGACATTTAAAATAATGTTGCAACTCTAAAAATCTAAGTTCTGCACTCTCACATTCTATACTTTCCTGTGGGTTATAATTATTGCCCATTGTTGGTGGTGGTGATCGTGGTTATTTTTTATTTTGTTTTGTGACTTTCCTCAATTAATTCTGTAAAGTCAGTCTCTGTCATATGAAACTACTTAAGTTTTTGCGCAAGTATGTACGTTAGTGTTCAGATGATGACTGGACAGAGATTTCCTTGAGTGCCTGGAACCAGTATGCCTTCCAGCCTTGACCAAGGTGCTCTATGTGTTGGAGCGTGCCTGCAGTGCACCAGAAGACAGCATACAAGTCTGCCTTCAGCCTTTATTTATACTTGTGCAGAACCTCAAGTTAACCAGGGATGAGAGATTAGAGCCTTCTAAGGTCTTTCCTTCTAGATCCCCAGGAAAATGTTGGAGCTTTTCAAAGCCCTGTATGGACATCTAATTCTCTAACTTTCCTTTTTAAGTTTTTTTGGTCAGATTTTCGTTAGCCTCAACTTTTATCACCCTCAGGGATCTTTGATGTTAAATAATTGTAGCTTTTGGCTTTGACCAATATCTGGAGGAAATGACTGTTGGCAATGCCTGAGCACTGAGTCAGGTCAAAGGAAGTCAAGCCCCTATGCGGGGGATCTAGAGAACTGCTAGACAGGTCAAATCATCATATTCTTTTGGAATGGGGCTTTTTGTGGAGCTCCATATGGGAAAAGTTATAATAGAATCCTTTCTTTACAACACAACTTTATTATGAAATGTTTTGTGAACTGGCCCATTTTTTAAAAAATCACCTATGTTTGTTTAACAGAAAAAAAATTAATCAAAATAGATACAAGTTTCTGTATATCCATTTTGTGAATTTTGAGAATAATATTTAAAAAATCAAAGATGTAGGTAATTGTTTCCATTTTGGAAGTGGAATGCCTTTTAAAATAAAAACAAAAAGACCTAATTCTAAATTATTGGAAACAATCTGCTGATATTAAAATTTAAAAATATTTTATCAAAACATGACCTAAAAGTGAAAAGATAAGTTATACATGGTGAACATATATTCCAGGTCACAAAATTGACAAGGAATGTATAAAGAATGCCAGTCAAATTCAATGAGTTGGAAAGTGTACAAAAATGAGTGTTACAAAGAAAAAACCATGATTTCCTAAATATTATATAAAGCAAAATGCCTTTGCAAAATGAGTATAAAGAAATACTCCTTTATCCTCATAAGAATGTAAAGCAATATTATGATTGCATGTAACTTACAACATAGCCTTAAAATGTTTAAAGCAGATATGGTAGAAATATAAAAGTGAAATAGCCAAAATATACCTAGTTTGATACTAAGAAATGAAATTGATTAAAAATGATAAAGAAAAAGGAAGGTGTAAACAACATTAAATAATAGCTTTGTGTGACAGACACAGAAACTTGTATCTATTTTTATTAACTTTTTTTATGTTACACAAACATAGGTAATTTTTAAAAAAAGGACCAGTTCACAAAACCTAGTAGCATATGTTTAGAACCTTAGAGTAATAAAAAAAAAAAAGCTCATTTACAATTTAAAGAAATTAAGAATGGAATTATAAATTATTTTTATTTGAAATATAATAAAAGTAAAAAAAATCAAAATTTGTAGCTATGGGTAATACAGGATATTGAAAGCATTAAATACATTTATACAAATAAATAAATGAAACTAAATGAACTATGCATTCAACCAAAAAAGCTAGTAAACAGTAACAAAAAATTATGCATGGTGAACCAAAAGGAAAGAAATAAATAAAAGCAAAAATTCGAAGTTAGAAGACAATAAAATTCAAGTGATCAAGCACAAGAGCAACAACAGAAGTTAATTCACTGAAAAGATTAGAAAAAAAGAAAATGTACAAATTAAAAAAACATTAGAAGGCAGAAAAAGACAGTTACAAAGTTTGCAAACTAGCCTACATACTTAAAAAGTTTAACTCATACTTGAATATTTTGAACGAATGAATAATCATTCAAAGAAGAAAACATAAATTATCAAAAACTGAAGCAAGGTAAAAAGAAAACTTAAATGTAGTAATAATAAAGTAAATTATAGCGGTAGTCAAAATATTTTACAAAAGAGGCACAATGCCTTTCTTTTTCTTTTTCTTTTTCTTTTTGAAACAGAGTTTCAAGTTTCGCTCTTGTTGTCCAGGCTGGAGTGTAGTGGTGAGATCCTGGCTCACTGCAACCTCTGCCTCCTGGGTTCAAGCGATTCTCCTGCCTCAGCCTCCTGAATAGCTGGGACTACAGTTGTGCTCCACCATGCCCAACTAATTTTTGTATTTTTAGTAGAGACGGGTTTTTTTTCCATGTTGGCCAGGATGGTCTCACTCTCTTGATCACGTGGTCTGCCCACCTCAGCCTCCCAAAGTGCTAAGATTACAGGCGTGAACCCTCACACCTGGACAACAATGCCTTTCTACAAGTTTTTGTTCCCTAAGCAAGTGATGATGAAGAATTCATATCTTACACACTGTGTCTCAGAGAAAATGATAAGTAGAAAAACTTTTCAACTCGTTTTATTATTCTGGTATACCATATTATAATTGAACAAAGATAGCATAAGAAAAAGTTATAGGTCATTTTTACTTATGAATAGTGATGAACAAATCTTAAATACAATAAAACATATGTTACTTGTAAGAAATAAATTACCTCTAGATATAATCATAGATTTCAAAGAAGAATATTGAGAGAAATGTGATTTCTAGAAAGCATATAAAAATGACTACATTCATAAATATTTAAAACATATCAAAAATAATGGGAAGATTAAAATGTAGGCAATAGTACTTTTAAAAGAACTAGAAGACTATTAACTTAATGTATATCAGTGGTGCCTTCAGAGAAAGACAAGGCAACTGGTTGTAGAGAATAAGAGAAATTCTAACTTAATAATATTTATATAAAAAAGTAAAGCAAATAAAATAAATGAATATTGTCAATATTAGATTTTGGTTTTTTGGGTGTTTATTATGAAGTCTACATTTTTAGTTTGCTGCATTTTTTTTGCCTGTATTTAGCTCTTTTTTTAATTAAAAAATAAAAGCATATTAACATCACCTTATATGTCTATAATTTCTCCCCCTTGATTGTCTTTTGTTGTTGTTGTTGTTTTCCTGATAGAGAAAATTCAAATACAAACGCAAGAGTCAACAGTACATCAGTTCACCTCCCTAAACCTTGAGAGATTGGATTAGATGATTTCTTAGTTCTCTCCTAGCAATATAATGCTGTGAAATCCTGCAGGAAGCAGCATATTTCTTTTACTACAAGGAGAGCCTCTCTCAAACAATTAATAATAGGTTCTTCCTTGTGGTAAGCTCCTTTATTTTTATTGTCTTCATATAATACCTGACCTGTCTGTGTATGCCAAATACTGCTGTGAAAATGAAAAGACCCTTCTAAGTGTTTAGCATCCTTATAGGATTCATGGATATGGAGGTGTTTAAATATGACCAGAATTGCATTGGAATAAATAATGTTCACCTTGACTGTCTTTAGAAAGTAGAATTGTTTTGTCAGCGCTCTAGGTAAGTATTTGAGTGAAAGAAAGCTTAAAGTTGAGGAACAATTCAATAACAAACACATAAATGCAACAAAAACAGAAAGCAAACAAAAACAAATAGAATTAAAATTTCTTCTTCAAGAACCTGTGGGACCAGACATGGTGGCTCATGCCTGTAATCCCAGCACTTTGGGAGGCCAAGGCGGGCAGATCACGAGGTCAAGGTCGAGACCATCCTGGTCAACATTGTGAAATCCGTCTCTATTAAAAATACAAAAATCAGCCAGGTGTGGTGGTGGGCACCTGTAAGCCCAGCTACTCAGAAGGCTGAGGCAGGAGAATCGCTTGAACCCAGGTTGTGGAGGTTGCAGTTAGCCGAAATGGCACCACTGCACTCCAGCCTGGTAACAGAGCTAGACTCCGTTTCCAAAAAAAAAAAAAGAACCTGTGGGAAATGCGAAGAACCATTCTTAAGTGTAAAACAGTTGACTTAAAATGAACAGATGAATTAAATGATTGGAGTGAAGAAGAATCACATGGGAAGAGCATGACACAGTGTTAACATTACTTCTCAAGAGAGTATGACATGGTGCTCAAGAGAGTGATTTTCATTGTGAAGGAGCATGGATGAGTCTTTGAAGAGCTAGGAATATTCTCTAATTGATACGGGTATTAATTATATGGATATTTGCCTTATGACTTGATAGATTACACAATTATGAACAGTCCTATATAAACTGTATATAGTTTTACATAGAGATATATGCATATCTATCTACGTATAGTGAAAATTTTAAAAAGCATGTTTCCTTCACAGATAGTCAAATGTTAAAAAAGAAAATGAATAATGTTGATGAAGTACAAAAGACAAGGTGGTTTGCCAAACATTGCAGTTGGAATATAAATTGGAAAAACCAGTTTGGTACCATTATTTGGCATCATTTTAATACAATGGGAAATGTTAGCTGATTTCAATCCAGCAATTTTTCCCAGGTTCTTGCACTTGCATACCCTCCCATTGTACAGCCTCGTCTCTGAGTGTCAATGGTAAACTGCCCTTCATGTCACTGGATTTTAGTAACCTGATTCTGGAGAGGAGGCAGATTGAGTAATAAGGTAAAAGTTTCAAATAACAATATCTGAGCCTCAGCTGTAGATCCATAAGTGCTCAGCTATATTTTAATGGCTAATTTACTTGTTTTCATCTTCCACTTCCCTGAGCCAGGAATCAGGTCTATTTAACAGTCATATCCTTCAGGTCTGTAATATATATAGTATATAATAATTTCTCAGTAAACTATGTATAAAATTCTGAAAAATATTTTGAGAGAAGCAGCATGAAGGATCATGGGCACAGTGTGTCTTTAACTATTGTGGCCTCCAGGAAGCAGTGTTTCTGAGGAATTAGGACAACACTGATGATGGAGTGGAGAAGGGAATGTCCCTGCCGTGGGTATTTGGCTCATGGTGAATCCCGGGAGATAGGTGATGACTTCATGTAGCTTCTCAGGCAGGAGAGGACTTAGCATTGATATCCCCGAGTGACACTGGAGCAGATAAAGCACCATCGCTTTGAACTGGAT
The DNA here is from genome assembly GCF_001604975.1 of Cebus imitator. Lineage (NCBI taxonomy): Eukaryota > Metazoa > Chordata > Mammalia > Primates > Cebidae > Cebus > Cebus imitator. The sequence continues at coordinate 12,981,374 of NW_016107342.1, read as the reverse complement.
GTATATGGCGAGCACAGGAGACAGCTGCTGGAGATGCCCAGATATAACTGCAGGGGAACTTACAGCTAGGTGTGAGACCAGAATAGGCAGAAAATGCAAGTGCAGGGAAGAGACAGGTTATTTAAGTATAAATGCAATATGTGATTCTATAGTGGAACAATGCATCTGAATAGGTAATTTTCTTTAATAAAGTCTGAAATAAGCTCTCACTAAAATATTTTAGAGATAGATTACTATTTTTAACATAATGCACCGAAAATAATTTAAGCTATTTTAATAACCCAAGAAATTCCTTATAAAATATTATTTACTCTATTTTAGTATTTTCATTCCCATAGTAAGTATAGAAATAGTGCTATGCCTTTGAACTAAAGGGCCTGAGATTACCTAGATATGTAGGCATTGGTAATTTTTTTAGTAATTGTGTTGTTTTACGTGCCTCTATTAACAGACAGCTACTTGTTATTTCTTCCATCTTTGGGACCTCACCCACCTTTTTTGGTCCTCCTCCACCTTGAAGTGTACATCTAATTAAATAATTTCATCTTTCTAATCTCCAATGGACTATGAAATCAAATATGTCATATATTTGTTATAATGTTTTCAATGGTAGAAAAAAGAATGAGTTCAGTAAGAGGTAGAATGGCTCCTTTTTCAGAAACAATAATGGTACAATAGGTTTGTGTAAAGGTGTTCAGCATCACTAATCATCAGGAAAATGCAAATCAATACCACAAAGAGGTATCACTTCACATCTGTCAAAATGCCTATTATCATAAAACCACAAGATAAGTGACAAAAAGACAAAAGTTGGTGAGGAGGTGAAAAAAAGATAACCAACATTGTTGGTGGGAATATAAATTGATAACAGCCATTATGGAAAACAGTATGGAGGTTTCTCAAAAAAATTAAAAATAAGACTACCAGAAGACTCTGAAATTCTCCTTCTGGATAAATATGCCAAAGGAAATAAAATCAGCACCTTTGTACCAGGATTAGGGCAGTGTGGGGGAGGAAATCAGAAGTTGTAGGTCAAAGAATAGAAAGGTGCAGTTATGTAGGATGAATAAATTTAGAGACAGAGTTTATAGCATAAGGAGCATAGTTAATAATATTGTATTTTATACTGAAAAATCTGCTGAGCGGAGTTCAGGTGCTCTTACTACAAAATAAAAGTATGCATGTGAGGAGATGGATGCATTAATATGCTTGACTCTGGCAATCGTATCACTGTACATATGTTTATCACTACATCATGTTGTACACCTTCAGCGTATACTACATAAAAATTATAGTAAAAGTCACAGCTAGAATTTATTGAACACACTTATTAAGTGCCAGGCACTATTCCAAGTTTTCCACATGTATTCTTGAACTTAATCTCCATAATAAACATTTGAAGTATTATTTCCATTCTCATTTTTCAGATAATGACACTGAAGCACCAAGAAGCGAAGTTACTAGATCAACATTATACATACGGTAAGTGTGTTTCAAACTTGAACAGTCTTGATCCAGTGTGTCGAATATCTTTCTTCTGTTTTATAAGTAAAATATAGGAGCTGAGTAGAGCGTCTCCCAACTGTCTAATTATGAGGTGTTTTTTTCAGAATTTAAAAAAGTGTACTCTGGTAAGAACTGCATTTATGAATCTTTTATTAAAAAAATATATAACTGTAATATAAAGACTCCAAGGTCATAACCAATTTATACTTTTCTGGATACAGAAGTTGCTAAGCTATAACAACACAAATGCTCATCTTAAGATAGTCTGAAATCTTACTGTTTTCCATAATTAAACTCTGCATGGTCAAGGACATATAGTTTCTCAGGCTTATTCTGTCTGTTTTAATGAAAGAGTGACATGTCCTTTTCCTAGTGAAGCAAGGCAACAGGTGTGACTGGTGTACCTAAGCAGAAGGATGGAATGAAAGTGGAATTTCCATGGTAGGAGGTATTTTGATTGCTCTTTAACCCCACTATGAGCTCCGAGTTCTCCTGAGATAAAGATCTGCTGTCCACTTTCATGCCAGATGATGTTGGCACCTCCAGGAATGATGAGTACTACTTTACAATCACTTATCTCTACCATAGTACCATAGGACCCAGCATCCCCCTTCTGAATGTGTACCCCAAGGAAATAAAATCAGCATGTTATGGAGATATCTGTGCTCCCACATTCATTGCAGCATTATTCACAATAACCAAACTATGGAAACAATTTAAGTCTCTGACTAGGACTATTGGGTAAAGAAAGAATTAAAGAGATGAATGAATTTTAGATTAACATTTGGCCCAGAGATGTAATGTTTTCCTTGCTGTTCCCAACATCAAATTCTGACCTCTTAATGTCAGAAATTAAAGGTCAAAAATCACAGGTATCAAACAGTAAGCATGAACTTCTATGACCTTGTGTACACATATGCTTTAAAAAGATAGCAAGGCTATTGCAAATTTCAGGTTTCTTAGGATACTAAAGATTCAATTATAAACTATAAACACTTGAAAACAATTCATTTCGTTGAGTACAAAATGCAAGATAAATTTAATTATCTAAAAAGATATTTATACTATAATGTCATTCTTGATCTAAATAAATTTTTTTAATACCTGGAGTACAGAGACACAAATAAGACAATTTAATAATATCTATTATATTCAAAGGACTATGTTAACAGAAAATAAAAGTTATAATTAGCTTAGTCAACTCACTTAATATTATTTTATTCCATAACTTTATTGTAGATTTATCTTCCCATGTTTTCATAAAATGTGGACTATAAAAAGCATAAGAAAATCTTTGTATACACTTGTGATTTCCACTTTAAAAATATGTTTTAGAAGTATCTCTAGCTACAGTGTCAATGAGTTTTACGTGTTACATAAAACATACAAATTGAAATAATTCTGAGATTTGAAAGCCCATCAACATCTGTAAGAGTTTTGGATAATTTTATTTTAAAAAGAAAAGTTTTTTAAAAAGCTTTATTTGTGAAAGTAGTAATAGTCACTTCCACAGAAAACCATTAGTGAAGATGCCATTGAATATACAAAATAGCTTCAATTACAGCCACCATAATATGTGACCTGGAGATAAAGCATAAATGATTTTTTTTAAAAAAAAGGAAGGAAGATTATAACAACCACATTCCTGGCTCAGAGTTGGAGTCAATGTTGTGATATTCTCATATGTAGTAAATATAGGGTCGATTGTCTGTGTGTCACTCAGTAATTGAGGTTAGCTAGTATCTTGCAAATAAAAAGCTCCTTTTTAACACAAATCCAAAAACAGAGTTCACATAATGCAGGCTTCACAGTAATAATCAGAGAGTTGCCTTTTGGAGGTCAAATCTGTTGCAATGTTGGATGATAATATCTCAGAAGTATAGCTCATTTTTGAAATAAATGTTTCAACCAATGATCAATTTAAGTAGCCAAATATATGTCTGTATTTTGTATTTATATGCCATATATAATCTGAAGAGCTGAAAATGCTTGCTGTCTCTCACCTAACTACCTCACAAATGCTTTAAATGCAAGTATTTTACAGTTTGACAAACAAAATACTTAGAAAAGGTAAGTTACTTCCTTGAAATCACACAAAAAGACAATGGAAGAATCAAGGCTTGTAACACAGTTAACTCTCCAAAGCACCACCTCTTCCACATTTGCAACTAACCCTGCAACATGCACACATAAAAAAAAGTGCAATGGAAAACACGTCCCAGCGTAAATTGTCTAAAGAAGTTTAAATGTGAATGTGGGTTATTTCTTAACACAGATGGTCATGTTCCTTTATTAAACGATAATCTGAAGTTACATGTTATCATTGGATCAACTCTGTTACCTGCCTCTCAGAATATGAACACATAATTTTACACAAAGACAAGTGTTAAAGAATAACTGCATCTCAATGGTTTTCCTGGTTCCTCTATACTTATCTGATGTATATGTTTGTATATTATTTAATGAGTGTGAGGCATATTTAAGCACTATGAACATTTAGCAAAATTGTCCTTTCAGAAGTCTGAGTTATTATTAATTCAAATCTACATCTAAGATTATCTTTAGAAAAATTATAATAAAAGTCAAGTCCCTCTTGAAAAGATGAAACTGGAGAGCTTTCTAATTGATCCAGTGTTTATTGTTACCAAACAATATAAAATAATGTGTATTACAACAATAGAATACGACTGACTACCAATTGACTGCATTTGGCTTCAACAACTGAACGTGTTGCAAGAGAATTCACAAAATTTTGGTAGCTTTTTGCTACCAATTTAACCTCATTCTGACCACTCAGGAGAATATAACTATCCAGAGAATAAAAGCAATAGACAGGAATACTTCAGAATCATGATGTCCGTGGAAATGCATCACCAGGAACTCCACTTAGTTACCAGTTTATAGCAAGGCTGGATCAGTGACACAGTGGGCACATGGCCTAACCTGGCCGGCTACTCTAGCATAAACCTAGCTCCTCCTTGGAGGGAGAAGGGGTGGTTTGACTGCCTCCAGCAGTATCATTGGCTTAAGAGTTTTTAAACATCTATTCTAGATTATTGTTTCTAATCTTGGGCAAATTTCTCCTTAAAGCTACATGTTTTCTTTTGTGTTTCTAAGGCTAATATCTTATCTATGCCCGAATAGTAACATATTCTACTTTCCTTGTTTAATTGTTCTGTAAAAAGCTCCTGTTTGCTATATAGTGATCAGAGACATAGGGTTTGTGAATAAGTAGCTAGACATTCTCCTGACATAACTTATCTGGGCCTTAGAATGCTCAATGACAAAATGATTGATCCTCAATTTTACCTCTAGCTTATTTTTGCTCTAATATTCTTTAGTTGTGTGATCTCACCCTCTGCCCTTGCTCTTCCCCAGCTCCGTTTTAAGTCATATATGTTAGCTTTTATTCTGATTTCTTTTCATTTTAGGAATAAACTAAAGCTGTTAATAGACTGTAGGTCCTTATTCTCAGTGCATCCAAGCAATATATATATATATATACACACACACACACACACACACATATTTTCACCTTTGGATATTTTCTCTACTCCGTTTAGGATAATGTATTGTATTATTATCTTTCAATCTTATTTACAAATACGACTTTAACTACATTCTTTATAAGAAGAATTGTGCTGGATTCTGAGAGGATTAATAACAATGACATAAAATCCACATTTGAAATACATTTTTGCCCTCAAGGATTTGGCAACCTATTTGGGAAAATGAAGGAGAATAAGCATGGAATGAAATTATTAAAAGGGCAATATAAAGCAGGCTATGTATACCATGGTTCAAAGTGAGTACACACTGAATAGAAAATAATAAAGGAGACTCAGTATTATGGACACTGAAAGAACCCAAAAGAGAATAAGATAGTAAGACAGAGGAGTCTTGAAGCATGGCTAATAGAAGCAAAATGGTTGTACTTATTTACAGTTTTAGATACTGGCAGTAAGTAAGTGCTCATACTGTACATCCTTGTCAGCACTTGATACTATCCAATTATTTTTTCCTTAAAGCATTTTTTTATTGTACTTTAGGTTCTGAGGTACATGTGCAGATCATGCAGGATTGTTGCATGGGTACATACCTGGCAATGTGGTTTGTTACCTCCATCCCACTGTCACCTATATCTGGCATTTCTCCCCATGTAATCCCTCCCCAACCTCCCCACCTTCCTGCTGTCTCTCCCCTGACTCCCCCAACAGACCCCAGTGTGTGATGTTCCCCTCCCTGTGTCCATGTGTTCCCATTGTTCAACACCCGCCTATGAGTGAGAACATGCGGTGTTTGATTTTCTGTTCTTGTGTCAGTTTGCTGAGAATGATGGTTTTGCCTGCTTTTCTGTTGATGTTCCTATAATATGTAGTATTTATATATTATCCTAAAGTTGAGGTATTCTCTCATGGTACATGAACTAATGGGATACTGCAAGTCAGTGAATCATCTTTCTTTATAGTTAGCTGCACAGTCAACAGCTAAAGTGGTAGATTCCAGATTCATCCATGTCCCTACAAAGGACACAAACTCATTGTTTTTTTTATGTCTGCATAATATTCCATGGTGTATATGTGCCACATTTTCCCTTTCCAGTCTATCATCAATGGGCATTTGGGTTGGTTCCAGGTCTTTGCTATTGTAAACAGGTCTGCAATGAACATACATGTGCATGTGACTTTATAATGGAACTATTTATAATCTTTTGGGTATATACTCAGTAATGGGATTGCTGGGTCAAGTGGAATTTCTATTTCTAGGTCCTTGAGGAAGAGCCACACTGTTTTCACAACGGTTGAACTAATTTACACTTGTACCAACAGTGTAAAAGTATCCCTATTTCTCCACATCCTCTCCACCATCAGTTGTCTCCATATTTTTTAATGATCGCCATTCTAACTATCCAATTTTTAAATTTGGGAGGGATTCAGTAGGTGAGACGTGGTTCCTATTACAATCTCCATTCACATTTATCCATTTATTATGATGTTGAACTCATTGATATGTTTATGAACACTTACATAAAAAATCCAAATCCTTTCTTTTGCCTGCTTTTCTGTTGATGTTCCTATAATATGTAGTATTTATATATTATCCTAAAGTTGAGGTATTCTCTCATGGTACATGAACTAATGGGATACTGCAAGTCAGTGAATCATCTTTCTTTACAGTTAGCTGCACAGTCAACAGCTAAAGTGGTAGAAATGTTGTCATAGAGCATAGATCCTTCTGCATGCAGATTAAACACATTAGTTTTATATTGCAGTGCTACTTGAAATGCCAGCCCAAAACAAGATCAGGAACTTGTGCAAGAACATAAATCAAGTCACTGTTTTCTCCAACAAGAACTTCTTGCTATCAAAAAAAAGTCAGCTCAACTAAATATCTTGCTTACTTCTGTTTCTGATTTACTTTTCGGCTCAAGTGTTTCATCTTACTGCAAACCAGTAACTAACAGTTTGAGAATTCATAGCCAGTGCATGAGCCACACTTTGCATAGATTGTTCTATAGGCTTCTGCATTTTTCTCATTTTTCTATGCATATTCAATGATCTCTCTCTCTATATATATATATATACACATATATTTATATATTTATGTATATATGTATGCATACTTATATATGTATGTATTATACATGCATATGTATATATAATACACAAATATATGTATGCATTATATGTGTTTATATGTGTCTATCTTGTTAATTTCATGATTAAAAACGGAATCTACTGAAAAAAATTAACACTTTTTTTCAACTGTTTCATTAGCTTTGTATGACAGCTATATTCTCCCACATGTAAATGCAATTCATTGCTGTTTTATGCATAATGGACAAAATAGATTTTTTTGACATATTTTTTATGACAATAATAACAATGAGTTTGTAGTTAATTCAGAGGCTGCTTTAAGATTCAGCAAATAATCAACAGTATTTATTTGGTACTTATTAGACATTGGTTTTCTGTCATAGGCACTATAGGAAGTCAAATAAGATATGCTCAACTTGGATACAAAAAGTAAGTTGGATACGTGAAAACAAGTACAATAAAATGTGATGGATACCCAGAAAGATTCATTCACAGGATACATTAGCAGTTCAGAAAATGAAAGGATTGCTAGTACCAGGGGAATTTGGAGAGGGCCACAAAAACATCTTCCCAGAGGCAAGGATTTTCTGTGAACTTCAGATATTTTATTTTGATGTCTCTTATCTTCTGAAATCACAGGAATATTATAACTTGTGCTTTAAAAATGTATTCCAGATCTTCCATATGCAGATGCTCCTTGACTTACTGATGATGGGGTTATGTCCCAATAAACCTATCATAAGTCAAAAATATCATACGTTGAAAATGTTGTTTGTCAAAGTCAACTTAATGCCCTGATAAACCCATTGCAAAATAGAAAAGTCCTACGTCAGAGCATCATAAATCCGGATGCTTCTCAATTTACAATGTAGTTACATTCATAAAGTTGAAAAATTTTAAGTTGAACCATCCTAAACCAGGGATTGTCTGCACTATTAACTCTGTGTAGCAAACTGGACATCCATCTACCTGTCATCTACCTATCTTCTGGACATAGTGTAAGAGTGTGTTATCCCCTTGATAATGTGAAAACTAAAATAGATATCAGACAGAGTACCTGGCCTACTTAAATCATAGAACCTACAAATAATTTCAAAATTCAATAATGAAAATTTAAAACCCAACAGGATATAAGAATAAATGCATCCCATACTGTTTTATTCTTGTAAGTATTCTTGTTTTGTATCTGTCCACATTCTTATTCACCGGGGCTCAAGAAAATCCATCTGTGTTTGTTTCTTTTGTTTTTATGTCTATGTAACATGACTCACCTTGAAGCCCTACCTTATCATGTTACAGAAGAATAATAAAGAATAATGATCACATACCTCTTCACAAACATGGAGAGCTCCACATTGCAGAATAATACTGTCATAATTTTGAAAATTGCTTTCTTAAAAATTCCTTTTCCTATGATTGCCTATTTCTTTTCAATTTCTTTTCTGACTGTGAGTGTATCTCTGTTTTTAATCTCTAATCAATTTTACTCTTCCTACTTTCATGGTTGTAAAGTACCAGTAAAATTCTTTAGCACATTTCACCTTTTATACATTTTTTTTTTTTTTTCCAAAAAATACTGATTACATCAGCCACCTTACTCAAAAAGATTCTTTTGGGAGAAACTAATAAAATTCTAAGCCCATTTCAGGCTTTCAGTGTTATATCATGTTTACCTCAGGTAAACATTTCCATTTAACCTGAAAATCCAAAGCTTTATAACAGAAGCAGTGCCTTCCACAAGAAAGTTGTACCTAACATTTTAGATTTTAAGGAAAACTTCTTAAAACTGAGTCTGAAAATAGAAGTAGACTAAAGTAGAAAATTTAGACCTGTGAATCTGAAATTCCACATTTTAATAGATAATGCCAGGGCCCAACAGATATCACTAAAGGTTTGCTCTCCAATAATGAAAATAAATTATATTTATATTTGAAAACTTTTTTTATTGTTCTTAATTTATTTTGAAATGTTTTAAGTGTTGTGTTTAATGGTCAGAGATAAATATCTTTAATTGTAGTAATCTACAAAAAGGTGACCTTTGAGAGTAACCCAAAATATTGAATGTAAATTTATACCAAATTTAGAAAAAAATAATTGAAAGAAACAAAGTTGGATTATTTGAGGGGAGGAAGTAAAGTTTCTCTAAAAGTAACAGTGTGAAAAACTATTTTCCTTGGCTTCCAGGTTTAATTATCATAATAATTGAGCTTCAGAAAGAAAAGTTTCAGGTATCGCTGATAATTTTTTCAACTATAAATTACATATTTTACTGTCATCTTTAAGTTTTAAAAGAGTTTTGTGTTTTAAAAAAAGTTTAAAATTGGATAGCTCACAATTTAATTTACAGATATTTACCTGAAGCCTGAGCATTTTAGGACAGACTGCAATCAAATCCTTATGTCATCAAGACATTATCATAGTTTCTTTCAATTTCTATCAGCTAAATTTCAATAAATTTATCCTAGAAATATATCTGTAAATGTTGAAGATAAACTTATGAGGATATAGATATAGCACTTTTTGTAATAGGAGACACATAGAAACATTCATCAAAAGGAAACTGATGAAAAAGCAAGTTGCAGCAAATTATATCATTTTATTAAACATGTTTATTACATATCAAGTGTTATAGGTATATATACCTGGATTATTATATACCATATTTTTATCAAAAAATATTCTTAGTACAAAACAGCAGGAAATGCAAGGGATTTTTACTATCTCAGAAATTTTTTTTGTACATTTTTAATTTTACAAATCTTTTGTTTTATAAAACTTTCAAAATCCTCCCTGCCCCTAAGCAATAAATGTCATTTAAGTTATTCACATAAGTGGCAGGCATGGAGCTCAAGCCCAGCCCTGTGTATGTAGGCTAAAGAAGGTGGCCAAAAGGATGTCAGAGGTCTGCAGCCAGGTAATCAATTTGGTGATAGAGAACAAATAAACACCAGAAATCAAGATTAGGTGCTAGGTCAAATCTTGGCAGGGAGTCAAAACTGACAAGTTATCATCTGGGATGAGATTAGAGGTTGAAACAAGCAGACATGCAAGCATCTGAATGCACTGTGATATTAAATGACAGTGCAATGTTATTATGGTCAAGTTTAGCAAGTAGTGGGATTACCCATACCCAATAAATCAAGGAGATGCAATTCACCAGCTGATCAGAAACGATGAGACCCAGAACATAAAGAAAATCTATAATTACAGCATTTGGGTAAAAACTAAGAGGATAGAGCAACAAAACCCAAGATAGCCAGTTTGAGCACAACAGGGTCAAGGAAAATAAAAGGCACACTCCATTTAGCAAACAAATAGATACCCATAAGTGACAGTATCTTCTTTATGCCAGGAAGCCTTTCCATACCGTCTAACGAAGTAGAAAGGAATCTGAAGGTGTGGCTAGCCTAGGATATCAAGTAAATCTAGGTATGTAAATTGGATGAGTAGTTTACCTGACAAGAATGGAGATGAGTAGTTTGACACGAATGGAGAGCGCCACATTCTACTCAAAAGCAGAAGCTTCTTTTTATTTTATTTTTTTTAAGGAGTCTCACTCTTGTCACCCAGGCTGGAGTGCAGTGGCCTGATCTCGGCTCACTGCAACCTCTGCCTTTTGGGTTTAAGCAATTCTCCTGCTTCAGACTCCCGAGTAGCTGGGACTACAGGTGCACATCGCCAACACTGGCTAATTTTCTTTTTGTATTTTTAGTAGAGATGGGGTTTCGCTGTGTTTCCTAGGCTGGTCTGGAACTCCTGAGCTCAGGCAATTTGCCTGCCTTGGCTTTCCAAACTGCTGGGATTACAGGCATGAGCCACCACACCCAGCTTCTCCATATTCTTATATGCAGTGCAGTCATTTGGAAGATGGTAAGTGTTTTTAAATTACCCTTTTTTGGGGCTAATTTAACTGTACTCTCCCATTGTGGCTACCTAAAAATATAGTCCTACAACTTCCCATCTTCAGTTTGTTGAGTTTCTTTTTGTTTGTTTCTTCCTCTCACATTTTTCCTAGGATGCAATCCTTTCTCCTTTTTTGTGTTTGCACAAGCCACTTTCTCATCTCAAGAAGGTCATTTAAATGTTCAAGTTTATTCTCCAAGGACAGTTACCCCTCCCAAATTGATGTTATCCATGAACTTAAGGAGTAAGAGCTCTACTTAATCATCCCAGTCATTGATAAAGATATAGTAATGGACCTAGGACAGAATCTAAAGCATCACTCAATAGCCACCCCCATCCCTTGGGGCAGCGTCAACCAATTAATAACTACTATTTGAGTGTGACCTTCCAAGCAATTGCACACCCATGCTTAAATAGCAGGATCTCAACTCTGCTTTGTTTCTCCCTAATTAATGTCATATGAGAGTGAATTAAACGCCTGGCTGAAATAAAGATCTTTTATCTATTGCTTTCCTCTTAACCACAGGGTCTGTCACTCTGTCACAGAGGGAATTAGATTAGTCTGATCTGATTTGTTCTTCATAAAGACACATTTTTTAAAAAGTCCCCCTTGAAAGCTCCTATATGTTTGCAAATTGAGAATTGGTGAGTATAAAGAGCATATAGCAGGATTTGTGCTTCAAAATTTATACTCTGGATGCAGAGTCCCTTAGCAACCAGAATAATTAAATGCATTATGACTTTTATTTTTAAGTACTAGATCAATGTACAGCCATACATTTGCTCATCATTTTCCGTGACTTTCCACACAAAAGATATGAATAAGCTTCAGTGTTCATTTATTTGCTATTTTATTCTCCTCACACATCTTACACAGATGTGTGTAGAGACTTATGATCCAACCCCAGATTTAAAAATTGGTCAAAATCTCTGAAACAAGGCTAAGAGAGAGGATCGAGGATATGATTTAAAAATAACCCAAAGGAATAAGAAGTACGACATCTATGACAAGTTCATTGGGGCAACTTCCTTCCTGATTATACTTGAAAAAAATCCTTCTCTGTATGTTTCTTAATTTTAAGAACATTTTGTCAGGATGATTATGCCAAAAATATACAGCACTCTGCAGCTCACTCACTACTCGATATGATTTGAATGTGTCCCTACCCAAAAGCTCATCTTGAAATTTTAATCCGAATTGTAATCCTTATGTGGTAAGGAAGGGACCTCATGGAGGTGATTAGATCGTGGGGTCAATTCTCCCATGCTGTTCTCATGATAGTGAGTGAGTTCTCACAATATCCAGTGGATTTATAAGAGGCCTTTCTCCCTCTCATTCTGCACTTCTCTCTCCTGCCACCCTGTAAAGAGGTGCCTTCCATCATGATTGTAAGTTTCCTGAGGCTTCCCTAGCCTTGCAGAGCTGTGAGTCAATTAATTAAAGCTCTTAATTACCCAGTCTCGGGTATTTCTTCATAGCAGCATGAGAATGGACTAATACACGATTAGAATCTCTACCACAAAGAATCTAGAAGATAAACATATTTTGTAGAGTTCTTAATCTTTCAATGTGTGCAAATTGACATATGTATATACCTAAGTTATGCCAAATTATCAAAATAATATTTTTTCTTCAACATGTTCAGGTGAATAAAATAAAAAAAATTGTACAATATTATCAAGGAAAGGTATGGATTAATCAGTAAATACTATAGTATTTATATGAAACAAAAATAAGACAGATTTCTTTTATCGTTTCAGTAAATATCTGTTGGGTACCTATTGTGTGATAGGCATTCATGCAGGCCTTGAAGGTACAGGAAAAACATATCAGACAAAATTTCCTGACTTCTCAGAGACTATACTATAAGGGGAAGAAACAGACAACAAGCACATGAGTGAGAAAATAAACGTACTATGTAAGTTTCAGTAACTTATGTGATAATTTAAATAGGACCAATCAAACAGAATTCTCTGATCAAAGAATAAAGGAGGTGAAGGTATGAAACATATGGTTATCTGGAAAATGATATTTTTAGGCAGAAGAATAGCAAGAACTAGATTAAGATTGTTTTTCCTTTAATTTAATGAAAGTGACCTGGCCACTGTGGCCTCATATGCTGAACTGATGAGGAAAAGATAGAGTCACTGTACATATAACAGATGTCAATGAATTTTTAAATGATGGTATTGCTTTTGATTACCTAGCATAGGTCCAACTATTTGCGGTAAAAATTGCAGTAAAACTTACCCTATAATAAATGTATATGTATAAAGATAATCCTTTATGATCGAAAATTATTAATATTTTATACTAGAAATATTATTTTTCAAAAGTTTTTAATGGAATTTGAACATTAGAAAAACAACTCCCTGAATAGTATTTCATCAAGGTTAGTAGTCATATTTTGAGAGGTTAGGTTATGAGCAGGAAAGATTTTCCTTATGGGTAGGCACACATACATACATACCTCCATTCAACACACACATGTACACATACCCCATACCATAAAAGTAATGGAATATTAAAGTTGACAATCGAAATTCAAAAATATTAACGCATTCACCTTTTATAATCCTATAACATGTATGAAATAGCCAAGTAAGTAATTTGAAATAATTATACTTTATATATGAGAATAAAGGGAACACATTTGTCTTATTTAGAACAGCTTAAATTCTAAAGCTTAATGAACTGAAAAATCACTCGACTTGATTGCCAAATGTGTGCTATCCTTTTTCACCTACTCTACCATCCCCCTCACAATTGAGCAAAGTTACCACTGGCACCTGTACAAAAGAAAATCTATAACGTAGGGCACTTTTCAAGGTGTTTCAATTTTAAAGGCTTAAAAACAGTGGAATTTTATGGAAAGTGAACGGTCTTATCCATTGTACAATTTCAATGTCTGATTGAATCAACTCAAGCATTCAATCAATCATGTTACAGGTAAGGCCAGCTATAACATGACTAAGTTGTCAGGTTAACCTTCTGCGGATGTAATTAGCATAACGTATTTTCTAAATTGTACAAAAGGACATTGACATAAAGTATAGTTTGGAATTCAGAAAAAGATGGCTAAGATGATGTCCTCTTAGGTCATAGGGAGAATAGGATCAGAATATCCTAAGATAAGTCAGTAATTGACAAAGGAGATAGAAATTATGACCTCCAGTTAACACAGTGGACCAGGACAAGGGAAACAATAATGTGTTAGGGCACGCCAGCTTGCATTAGCCACAGAGTGGCTTGTTCTCACTATAAATTACAGACACAAGGGAAAGTGCTTAATACTAATGAGGCAACGCTTGATTACTCAAGTGATAACAAGAGAAAATGTCATCACTCTGTTAATGCCATTCATTTTCCTGAGTAAGAAAAAAAACACATGGTTTTAAGTTTATAAAAGTTTAGGCCCATTGGCGAAGGTAGAACTGCTACAGAAAATAAAATCATTTTATGAAAAACTTTAGACTTTTTGAGATTGACATGTTCCTAGACAGCGTTTTCCCCCCAACAAACTGTTCAGATGGACCTAGTTATACCTAATATCAGTGTTACATTTGGGAAGAATGTACATGTAAGGTAATTAATCACAAAGAATTAAAGGAATAAATTTTCAAGTGTCATAATAGTTTCCATAAGGCAAAACTAAAGCAAGCCTAATTGGTCAATGGTTGGCATTATTTTTCATACCATGCTTTTTAAAAAATACTCAGGGTGATAGTTATTGTTATAATTCTATTCCAGAAATTTTGAATTCTTAGACACAGAACAAATTTCAGCTGAATCCACCTCTCTGTGATTGAATAGGCTGTCAATGATCGCCTATAAAATGCTATTGCTGTAAGAGTGATCAATGATTATTGTCCATCGGATGAAAAATTATGTGAGTGACAACATGTCTCTCCCTATTCTACAAAATGAATCCAAGGAAGCAAAACTATAAACTGTATTCCTGAGCAATGGAAGCATTTTACATCATCATGTTGATATGAGAGGAGGGCAGGAGGCTGGGTCCTTGGCTAGGGCTGCATCCCGTCAACTGTGCCCACGGACCTAGTTCAGGACAGCCATTCCTGCCTTTGTGCCCAAATGTTGCATTTTTCCAAGACCACCCTGGCCCACCACGCTCCCATCCTGTGGCTATAAAAATCCGGAGACCCTAGTGGGCAGAGACATAAGTGGCTGGACGTGGAGGGGAATACATCAGTGAAAGATAATACAAGCTGGACATGAGAGGAACACTCCAGTGGAAGAGCACAGGCTGACAGGTACCAACAGATGTCAGAAGGCCATCGACCGGTGGAATGACAGGGAGTTAGGCCGGGGCAGTCAGGAGAGAAACCTACTCGGCAGCCCAACTCCAGGGGGAAACTACCTTCTCACTCCATCCTTCTTCTGGCCTCCCCTTCCACCTGGCTGAGAGCCACCACCACTCGATAAAAAGACCTTACACTCTTTCTAAGCCCATATGTGATCTACTTTTTCCAGTACACTCATGCAAGAACCTGGCATACAAAAGCCCTCTGTCCTTGCGATAAGGCAGAGGTCTAACTGAGCTGATAACACAAAGCCTACTGCAGATGACTAAACTGAAAGAGCACACTGTAACACACGCCCACAGGGACTTCAGCTGTAAACATTCACTCTTAGAAGCTGCCCTGTTGTCAGAGCCCCACAGCCTGCCTGTCTGCACGCTCCCCTAGAGGTAGAAGCAGCAGGGCACTGAAGAAGTGAGCAATTTCCCCATCACGTGCCCTGCAAGGAAACGTAACCCATTTCAATATTAACCAGTTAGACTTGGTAGCTGGGCACTGCTTAGCAAATAATGCACATACGATATACTGAAGACAGAGAAAAAAAAACACACTGAGGACAGGATGAAAGCCTGCCTTCTTTACTCTTAGATCAGTGGTAATTTTGCAGTTCAAGAAGATGTTAAAATATTGTTTTTAGAATAACGAATCTAGGAAGCACAAGATGCTATATCTTTCTCACAGGGTATAACTTCTGTTTTCTGTACCTAAACTTCTTGTTAGCATAAAACATATTATATGATCACCTACTTTTACTGTTCCAGACATTATGTATGTTTTATTTAAAATAAGTTTTTTGGTCAGGTGTAGTGGCTCATACCTGTAATCCTAGCACTTTTGGAGGCCAAGGTGGGAGGATCACTTGAAACCAGAAGATAGAGGCTGCAGTGGACCATATTCACATCACTGCACTTTAGCCTGGGCCACAGAGTGAGTGCCTGTCTCATAAATAAGTAAATACATGCATAGATAGATAAAGTTAGTTTTTCTTTTGGAAGGTAGGTGATAAGTGGTGGAGAGAAATAAGGAAGCAAGTTGCATTATTAACCGTCATGTATTAAGCTCTAAGCAATATCCATATTTTTATTCAATCAGCATAAATGAACATAAAATCACAAATAAGTGTTCCAAAACACTTTAATATTAGATCTATTGTTTCTGATTCTATTTGAAAATGTGTAAAAATAGAAAAAAAAAAGAAACCTATTTGATTTTATCAAAAATTTTGTCATTCAAATGAGTACTGGTTAGATAACTTGCCCAGTTGGTAATGCTAACATTTGACTTCAATATGTCATGAATTTGGCTCCTATAAAGGTAATCGTGTATATAATTTTTTAAAAAAATATTTCAGCTCCCTTCTCACACACTTGTTATAATCCTATTCAGCAGAGACATAATGGAAATTTATTTAAATATCAGTTATTTATTTATTCCCCACTGTGAAAATGTATGATAGAGACACTTGAAGATAACTTCAAAAAGGCAATATCCTGAAAATAAAGACTTCAAATGCTGAAATGCCAAGTACAGTCTTTTGATACATGGCAGGTTCTTATTAAATTTGTCTTTACTAAACAACAACAAAAATAAAAGTAAAAAACACATAACTATTGATATGGTTTGGCTCTGATTCCCCATTCAAATCTCATCTCGAAGAGTAATAATCCCCACATGTCATGGGAGGGACCAGGTAAGACGTGACTGAATCATAGGTGTGGGGTTTTCCCATGCTGTTCTCATGATAGTGAATAAGTCTCATGAGATCTGATGGTTTTATACAAGGGAGTTCCCCTGCATATGCTCTCTTGCCTGCCACCATTTAAAAGGTGAGTTTGCTTCTCTTTTACCTCCTGCCTTGAGTGTGAGGCCTCCCAAGTTATGTGGAACTGTGAGTCAATTAAACCTTTCCTTTATTAACTACCTAGTCTCAGGTATGTCTTTATTAGGAGTGTGAGAACAACTTAATACAGCTATGTATTGCATGTAATGGTACGTTCCCAACCTTCCCATTCAACTAGCAGGTTACAAATAGGTAAGATATTAATACCCTTCCCATAAAAGTTCCACCAATTCAATCAATCCTTTTTGATTTCTGGGAATTTCTGATGAATAAAGTACTGACCTATGCATGCTCTGGAATGAACCTAATCTGAGATCAAATTCTGAAGTGACCCAGGCACCTATAAAGGTAAAGGTATTTACATTTCAAGCAACTTAAAGTCATATTCCAGGCTAATGAGGGCCACAGCACCATATTGTGATGTAGTAGATCTGATGTACTTGCTTTTTTGAAGGTTTATGATTTTTCTTTTTTGTAGATAATTGCTTAGAATTGCCTCATAAAATTTTGCCAAAATCTTTAAACTTATAAGAGAAATCTGCATTTTTCAGAGCTGTTTTTTCTTATTATATGTGGGGAAGCATGGTCAAACTAAAATTTCAACATCCTTCATGATACATATATAATTACACTTTATTCAAATCCTCAGGTATAAAATTTTAGCCCACGCCAATGAGTGATGACTAGATTGTTCTCATCAGCATCTGACTCAATGTTTCCCTGTTAAAACAATATTTTTCTTACATGCCTTTCACTGGGCAGAAATCAAATATATGGATGATATTATATACCTAGACGGGTAATTTTTAAAAATCAACATAACATTTCACTCACAAGAAAGAAAAGTAATTTACAATAAAATAATACGTAAAACTTTAGATGCCTGTATTAGTCTATTTTCAAGCTGCTGATAAAGACATACCAAGACTGAAAGATTTATAAATGAAAGAGGTTTATTGGGCTTATAGTTCTACATGGCTGGGGAAGTCTCTTTTTTCCTTCAACTGTAAGTCCTAACCACAATGAGTGATTTGATTAGACACTTATTATTTCTACAGCTGAGGAAGAAGTGCTCATCGCTGAAAGTTGGTCTGGACAATTTCTGACTGTCCTAGAATGAGTTGGAGAATGCTGTTGTTAGACAGTAGGAAGCCTCATAAGGAAAAGACTAGTCACGGAGTCTCGGTATTTACTCTTGGTTTCAGTGCTGCAACTGAATTTTGTACAAGGTTACTGGGTCTTTAAGCACTTCAGTTCTCTTATCTGTAATGAGGTAGGAGTGGCTGATGATATTTAATGCCATTTCTCACTGTAAAATTACAGACTTTGTTTGTTTGTTTTGTTTTGTTTAGTTTTGAGACAGAGTTTTGCTCTTGTTGCCCAGACTGTAGTTCAGTGGCTCTGTCTCAGCTCACTGCAACCTCTGTCTCTCAGGTTCAAGAAATTCTCATGCCGCAGCCCCCCAGGTAGCTGGGATTACAGGTGCCTGCCACCACGATCGGCTAATTTTTGTATTTTTAGTAGAGATGGGGTTACATCATGTTGGCCAGGCTGCTCTCAAGAGAGACTACCCTTATATTATCACTTTAAAACAAGCAAGAGTGCCAGAGACCAGCAGGGGCTCCTAGCGTTTAGAAGAAAGAGTAAATGATTAGTCATTTCCTCTGTTTATGTTGCTGCGTCTGCTCAGCTCTTTTCAGTGGAAAACAATAGTTGTACCTAGGGGCTTATGTTATGTAAGGGGTCAGAAGTGAAAGTCTAGACAACCACTCTTCACTCCAGACCTTTTAGTAGGAGATCCCAAGAGAGGTGGCGAAAAGAAACATGGCTCCCTACCCTCCCCCATGTCCTGTACTGTGCAAAGGAACGCAATAGCTTATTCTTCCTATCCTACTGTAACTTTGAACTTGTTGATACATCTCTCTCCATTTTCTCTTCCCTTCTCTTACCCAATCTCTTGTAAGCAGCTTTAGTCTATAATATCAACTTTTATGATATTAACATCCCCTCCCCCAACTTTTTTTAAGATTTCACATAAGAATGATACCATGTGATATTTCTTTTCTGTGTCTGGGTTATTTCACTTAAGATTATATTCTCCAGATGCATCCATGTTGTTGCAAGTAACAGGATTTAATTCTTTTCAATGGCTGAATAGTATTTCATTGTGCATGTGTGTGTGTGTGTGTGTGTGTGTGTGTGTATGTATATATATACATATGTGTATATATATGTATATATATATATATCACCTTTTATTTATCCATTGACTCACTGTTGGACACTTAGGTTGATTCCATACCTTGGCATTTTACTGAATACCGCTTCAGTAAACATGTAATAAACATTTTAAATGATTCTGTAACCTATGTCATTAGTTAGTGATGAGTTTTCTTTTCAAATTTCCCTGAAAAGTTTTATTTTGTATATCACAAAAGTCATTCTATAAAGTAAAAAACAACACAAAACAAACAAAAATTCTTGTTTAATTTTGTGTTGACTATAATTTTGTGTGTGCTTAATATACATACAAGAAATATTTCTGAAAGCTATCTACTAAGTAACACAACTAACCCAACAACAAGTTTTAAAAATGACTGAATTCTATTGAGTGTCTCTAGATTTTTATTTAATGTAACTGAAAAACTGTTTAAAAGAGAAGTCTGCAATTAGAAGAGGTAAAAAATACATAAAAAGCTGTCTCTGATTATTACCTAAGTAGGTAAAACTAAGCTTCTTCCTTAATCGAATATAAACTAAATAAGGTAAAATTAGTTAAGTTACATTATCCAGAATTACACAACCATAAATCAAACAACCAATTAACCAATTTACCATACATCAAATCAACTACTTGTGAGAGAGTATGATTATGTGCTTCTGTAAGAAAAATGTAAAATCATGAAATTATTGACTATTAGATCTTGGCAAGAATTTACAATCAGCATATAGTCAATTGAGTATAGAAACATGTTTTAACACTAAATTATTTTTACTTTTTTAAATTAAGAAATCTTTCAGTTCCTGTTACTGAAAGATTATTTGGTTGACTAAAAATGCTACAGTTTTGAAATTTATTCTGTTATTTTTATATTATTACTCAAAGGTACATTGAACTGCCAAACAGATAGTTTTGAATCCCTCCTCTGTACTCCTGTATCACCTGGAACATATGTCTGATAAAATACTGAAGACCCTATTAATAATTTTTGGTTTACTTGTGTGTTTATCCACACAAGTTTTTGAGCTAAGAAACTGTGTTTTCTATATCTCTATATTCTCAGCAACTAGATAATCTGGTGATCTATGTGCTCAATAAAACTGAAGTTAAAAATAAAATAAAATTGATGTTAAACACAATTATATGAGGTCATTGTCTTGGACTGTGCTCTCGCACTAGTCCCCATCAGACCAGACCAAACCAAAACGGAGTCACTCATGCTAAATGTCATAGAAGCAGATACATCCCAAATAGCACAGCTTTTCCTGAAGACAGGAGATTCCAGTCTACATGAGTCAGCATAATAAGGAAGATCTGCTTTAACCCTTTCCAAAAAGTAATTCAAGTAACCTAGCATTAACCAATCAACATTCTTCCTTTGTTCTGTTTCCTTCTCTTCACCTTACAAAACACACTGTTCTGCCATTTCCCGGTGAGAATTCACATTCTGTTTTGTAGGATGTAAGCTGTCTTGATTCATGAACTGCAAATAAAAGTCAATTAGATCCATGACTAAATTTGTTATAATTTTGTATTTTAATATGAGGTTAGCACACATAATTCACTATAATTCCAAATTAAAACAAACATATTACCATTTTAGCAAATTTATACATATATATACACACGCACACATACACACACATATGTAGACATGATTCCACTAGACTAACAGTCCTTAAATGATGCTCTGTATGAGTATTACCCATGTAGTTTAATAAACATGTAAATTTCTAGTACTTGCTAAGATATTCTGACTTAGTAAGACCAAAGTAGAGCCCAAAAAAGTTGATATTTTTAAGGAAGCACCTTAGGTTATCATTATATTAACCATATTTAGGGAATACCACACTAGACATCTTAATATGTTGAAGTAGCTCATGGATTCCCAGTGCTGCTTTTGAAGATGCCCATGTACTCAAACTGGGAGCCACTAATATAAGCTAACCCAGAGAAAAAGCAACTGGAGTAAAAAGAGTTCCTAATAAGTCAGAGGCAGAGTTCAAGTTCAAAATCTGGTAGCAAGTTAGAGGCAGAGTTCAAGTTCAAAATCTGGTAGCAACACTTGAGTTCCTAGAGGATAAACCCAAAGATGCATACAATGAGTAATTCAACTTTAAGCCTCCGATTTTAGGATTATGAGAAGATCCTTATTTATACAAATAATAAATGTCTTAGGTTAGATGGAAGAAGGTTGTTGCTATTTGTAAGAAGAAATATGTGTGGAAGAATGCATGTGGTCGTTGAAAAGCAAACAATGCACTGCGGTAGATATAGGTCCAAAATTGCCTTTCCTATACCTTGGGGCCTGATGTGCTTCGGAATTCAGAACATTTCAGAATTTAAAAAGATACTATAGTGGATATATGTGGAGAAGAAAATGGACGTGGAACTGGCCTACACTTTATTCCCTCTATTCATTAAGAATTGAGAATTCAGGGAAATCATCAAGACAAAAAATTGTCAAATCTTCTTGTAAACATACAAATTATGAGTGTCTTTGGTCACACACTAACGGCATTCATTTGTGTTAGAATAATTATTTATGCAATACTTTCAGTACAATAAACCTTGTTGTCTGCAATTGATTATGGCACATAAATCTAGAATCTATAGATTTATTGGTAAAGTTCCTTAGAAAATATAGCGTAAGTGATGTAGCTTATTTTACATTAGACATGCTTTATAATGTAAAGGTATAACTGTACACATGTTTAAAGGATATGACAATCTAGGTCTGGAATATATAAAATGGCAAGAAAAGAAGTAGGTAGCTATGTTGGATGTCCCAGACCACTCTGATTTTCCTTTGCCCTGCATTACTTCTATTGAAGTTATTAGTAATGATTGGTGTCAGGTGAGATGATATTGGGTAAGATGTCCAGTGCATGCAAGTCTGATTTGACAACCTGATATTTGACATTCTGATATGTGGTGGAATTTCTACAGTATAGTTTATAACACTCTTAGAGGGTCAGGTCACTGTATATTCAAATAATTTGATATTTATGCAGAGAATCATATAAATATTCACATTTGGTAGGATATACAAAGATAAAACACAGCCTTAAAATCAGCTCAGACAGATTTTAATAGCAAATTAGTGCATATCAGGTCAGATTTACAAAGCAAGTTATTTTTTTAAAAATCAGATTCAGAGTTGTTGCTGTTGTTTTTAATTTGGGGACATTGGGTAAAAGTTTAAGGAACAGTACTTGGCCAGCTCTCTCAATCTCTGTTACATTTTTTTTTTTTCTTTTACCTTGCCCATATTGTTTTCTAGCTAGCAGTTGTATGCAAGCTTTTGAGTCAGAAGCAAAACAGTGGCCTTATTCCTGTTGGCGACTGCAGCAAAGCAATGTCAGACAGAAGAGAGGGTTGTCATGGTTGCGCTCTGCATGCCAATTCAAGACACCAGCTCGAGAGTATGAAAACCTGTGGCAGTGATAGCTAAGTCAGCAGCAGTAGAGCTTCCTGACCTCTACATCACAGCTACGGCAGTATGACCTCGAACTTAGTAGTCCCGTTGTAACTCTCCTGATTCCAACTCTTCCAGCTCCTCTGATTTTTGAAACCCTTAATCAGTAAATCTCTCCCTGCTTGAATTCCAAGAGCGGTTTCTGTTTTCTGTTCTGAATCCTAACTGATACAGCATTTAGTAGCAGTGATTTGAGAAATTCAGCTTTTCAAAACATTATATCCTGAGCATATGCATTATTTTAACAATTTGTATTGCAGTTTGTTTGACTCTTAAGCACAAGTAGAGGTACCACTCTCCACCCAAGGAAAGCTATTGGCAACATAAGTAGATACAAATGTCTTATTTTTCCTTACAATTCATTATCTTTTAACTTACTTCTATATGTGGATCATGCTGTGGGAAACAAATACGATCATTATCAGTAACACATAAAACCTTCTTTATGAAAGAGATTATTCCTTATGCCTGGCAATTCTCTTTCTTATTATATACCCTTCTGCTTATACAGTTGCATTTCCTTGGATAGCTTTAGGGTTACTATAAGCAGATGTCTCACTGATAACGACAATGGCAGTCTTGAAATTCCAGGCCATTTCTAGTAATTCATCTTGAAGCAGCATTTTAGTTCTCTTTTTGTTGATTATCTTCATGTTATCCTATTAGGTCCAGGGACTTAGTCATATTTTTATTACTTTGACTAGAAAATAGACACTTAGATATTCATATGAAGCTCTATATTACTAAATTATGGCAAGTACACTATTCGCCCAAGCAATGCAAATCACAACCACCACTTGCACTCTTTCTTATTTTTGCAACGTTATATGAGATCTTACTTGTTTTTCATGTACTAATGAATGGTATCCTCAAGGATCTGGAAACAGTTAACGTATTTTTCAAAGTATTAAAAAACAAAACTTGAGAAATAATAGGCGCATGGTAGAGAGTTACATTTGCTAAAATTGAAAAAAACCTATAACCTAATATAGGGGCTATTTTCAAACTCCCCCACTACACTCCTACCCCTGGTAGAACCATTCTTCTGGAGAAAAAGACATGGTATAAAAATGTGAGAGACTTACAGTAATAGTAACTATATTCTTAAAACTAAACTAACGTCAAATATATTCATTTATATTTTAATTAAAGTTCCATTTTCATTTTGGAATTCTTCTAGGTCACGTCTTTGTTATTGGTTGGAAGAAAGTGAGTTCAGAAAATGTTAGTATTGTAAGGTATTTTAACAGTTGCCATTTAATTGATATAAGAGAGTAATTACTTTTCTTCCCATAAAAGATTAATGTAAAAATGAGAAAGAAAAAAGTGTACATCTCAGAGAAATTAAAAACATGGGTTTTTAAAATATTTTTTCCTTGAATTTTAATGTTAACTCTAAAGTGTCTTGAACATTTCAATAGTAATTTTCTCTTAAAAGCATCAAGAAACTAATATCTAATTCAAGTAAAACAACAGTTAATCAAAACCCAGAACAGGGTTACTGAACTGACAAGCCACAGAGAGCTTTCAGAACTCAAAAGTGTCGCAGTAAAAACCACTATTCCCATTTGATTTCTATATTTTTGGTTTGGGACACATAAAGGGAGATTAAGTCCCTTGTACATGATCTATGTAGTCCACTCAAAAAAGTTCTAGCAAAATAGAAATATAAATTACCATTTGCTTTGTCAATATAATAAAAATAAAATAAAATAAAATTGTTATTGGATTACAGATTGTTTATAGCTGGCTGTTTTATATTGTTTATAATATTTCATGGGCTAATGTTGACTAAGTGATGTCTACATTCCATTTATTTTGGGAGAAAGATTTACAATATTACTAGTGTTTTTTTTTTTTACCCCTACTTTCTTCCCCCTCTCCCACCACAGGTAGTGGTAGAATTTATTTAAATGTGCCTGTTTACCCCTTGCATTCTAAATGTGTTGAGATAGTATTGAGCTATTATTTGCTAGGCTGGCATAAACAATTTTATAAAAGTTTACCTTTCTTATATAATATTATTAATATTATTTCTTACGTAATATTATTAATATTATTCCTTGCCCTTCTTTGTTTTGTACAGGGTGCATATGATCATCTGGCACACTGTTTTTAAATACAGCTTCTCAATTATTTTGTTATTTGTTGATTGTTGAGTGTCTAGTTAACTACAATTAGAATGTATATATGAGCACTAAGAGTTTCGTTTGTTTGGTTGACTGCTATATTGTCAGTACCTCAAAACCAGCTGGCTTCATAGAAGATGCTCAATATGTATTTGTTGACTTAATAGTGTCAATATAGATAAATATAAGTTGGGAAAGCGTGTATTTCAAATCTGTTTTAGAAATTAAGATTTATATATTTGTATAAAGCTCTAATATAAGGATTGGCAAAGTTTTTCTTTAAAGTATAATGGATATTTTAGGTTTTGTGAGCTACCTTATCTTGTCAGAATTATTCAGCTGCACAGTTGTGTGTATGTGAAAGCAGCTATGGATAATAAAAATATTTTGGTGTAGCTACGTACTAATAAACCTTTACTTACAAAAAGAGGTGGCCGACCCAATTTGGCCTATAGGTCATAGTTTGTTGGCCCCTGCCATAATAAATCAAGTAGCAAGGCAATCGACATTTTATTTCTCTTTTGGACACCAATAAGAGAAATTTGTGTGATATGATTACAATCTTCTTTGAATGGTTTGCTCACAGGTTTGAAGTTTTTGATTTCTTTCTACATGGGAGCCACACATTAATATGCGCAGGAAGCAAAAGCAGTCATGAATAATCAAACTATTGCTGGACCACAGTATGTGACAAAATTTTTCCTTAACAAAGTTCAAAGTCATTCAAAGAATGCAGTTATTTATAAACAACTTGTAAAAACTTTAAACAAAAATGACAGTGTAAACTGCTTTTATTTTTAGGGTATGGCATGAATAAAAAATTACATATGATAAGCATTACATAGCAAAATCATATTTGTGCTATTTGAAGTGTAGGACAAGGAAAATAAACCATGTCAGTATGGCTCTTTTAAAATACTTCAACCAAAAAAAAAAAAACAAAACAAAAACTGAAACATCAAATAAAACAAAGCAAAACTTGACTTTACGTGCCTTTAGACCTTCACATTGAGGCTCTTTATCCTGTTCTGTCTTTATTGGTCCAAACTTTTAAAAAGCATAAGCAGTATTCAGAATACATATTCCCAACTTTTAATTACCCTTCAACAGATTGCAATCTGATCCATGGAAATCACCCATTCCAAAGTGCTTGAGCACTGTATCTTTCGCAAAGCCAAATCCAACAGCCATGATTTCATTTTTCCTTTGTCTTGCTTAAGACTAAGTTTTTTTGTTTGTTTGTTTGTTTGGTGGTACACAAACAACATGGAATACTATGCAGCCGTAAAAAAGAATAAAATCATGTTCTTTGCAGCAATATGAATGCAGCTGGAGGCCGTTATTTTAAGTGACTTAATTTAGAAACAGAAAATCAAAAAGAGCATATTCTCATAAAGGGGGGGCAAAACAAAGGGTACACACGAATATAAAGACAGAAGCAACAGACACTGTCAATTCCCAGATGAGGGAGGGAGGAAGGGGAGCAATTTTGAAAACTACTATTAGGTACTATGTTCATTATTTGTGTGATGGCTTCAACAGAAATCCAAACCTCAGCATTATGTAAGTAGACTTATGTAACAAACTTGTACATGTACCACCAGAATCTACTTTAAAAATCAAACTCATTGTTTGATGTCATTCTTTTTATTTTATGGCAATAGGAAACATTGTTGTGCCTTGTTTTTCTTCATTAAGCAATGATGCAATGTATTACGATTCCTTACCTATTAAATAGAATCCCTTGGTAACAAGCTAAACTTCATCATTTCCCTCACATTACTACTTGTTATCTATTCCTGTCTCTGTGGCTTCAGATATGGTTTACTCAGGATTACAGTTCTTCCCTGATAGATCTGAGGATCACACCAAAAGTCTGACTCTGACTCCTGCCTTCTGCTATGCTTAGCTTCCTCTACACAAAAGCAACATTCTTCTCTTCATTCAAATATTTAATGATACAGCAAAATTTTGAATATTTCATATGTGTTAGATACTAATGAATAATAAACTCAATTTAACATTTTTTTAGCCATTTTTTTGTAGGGAAGAAAGTGATCTTAAACAGGTCACAGCAATGTAATATGATATTTACATCAAAATTTTGAGCAAATATCCATCTAATGCACATAATTAGGGATGGCTTCCTAAACACAAATTTGAAGTGGATCTTCAAAGGAATAATGGAAAGAAATAGAATAAATGCTTTCTAAATAGGGAAACAGCATGCTGGATGAAGCTGCAGTACATGACATCCAAAGAGCAGATGGCTCTAGATGGATAATAGTAACGAATATATTTGAAAGTATTTGGGGCCGGACATGGTGGATTACTCCTGTAATCCCAAGAGCTTGGGAGGCAGAGATGAGGGGATTTCTTGATCCCAGGAGTTCAAGACAAGCCTAGGCAATATGGTGAGACCCTGTTTCTCTAAAACAAAATTGGTAGCGTGTGAGCCCAGAGGTTGAGGCGGCAGTGAACCAGGCAACATGACACTGTACTCCAGTCAGAGTGATATAGCAAGACTGTATCATAAAAAAAAAAAAANGAAAAAAGATAAGAAACAAAGAAAAAGAAAGAAAGAAGAAAGAAAGAAAGGAAAGAAAGAGAAAGAAAGAAAGAGAAAGAGAAAAAAAAAAAAAGAAAAAAGATAAGAAACAAAGAAAAAGAAAGAAAGAAGAAAGAAAGAAAGGAAAGAAAGAGAAAGAAAGAAAGAGAAAGAGACAAACGAAAAAGAAAAAGAGAGAAAGAAAGAAAGAAAGAGAGAGAGAGAAAGAGAGAAAGAAAGAAAAAATAGAAAGAAAGAAGGAAAAGAAAGGACATATTGAGATATTAGGTGTGGTAGAGGAGTCATGATGGTAAGAATTTTAAAATTGGGATATTTCCATGTTACCGCGACATTCTTTGCCATTTCTATTTTCTACTTTCAAAATTTGCCATCCAGTCTTTGGCAAATAGTAACTTAACATCTTTCTTTCTATGCACGGTAAAACTTTTTTTTATAATGTTATTTGTATGTCTTGCCTTCCCTGCTGGTCTGAACCATTATTCAGGTAAGGATTCTCATTGTCTTCATTTTCCTTAGAGAATATATTTAGCACAGTCCCTCAAGTAGGGGCTCTACGAATTTTTATTGAATGAAAGAGTCTCACTCAACTCTACCAAAAAAAAAAAAAATATCATAGCCCCTTGCCTACCACTTACGTTCAACTCACTAATGCCCAACAAATTCATCCAACTTCTCTCTCTTTGAACTTTCCCAATCTTAGGATAGATGCAATGGAAAATCTGCCATTTACTTATCAAAATTTCAGGATTGGCATCCTTTCTGTACAAAGCATCATCAATGAGTGTGCTCTGTGACAATGTACTACTATGACACATAGCACACATAAAGACCTTATTTTCTGATTTTAAAAGATCTGGAAAATATGACAAACTATACTAGAATGAAGTGAATGGCTTTGCTATTCTGCACCACTTGTAGAAAGCCATTATTCATCAATTTTGTTCAATCCACCAAACTTCTGTGAAGCTTTACAACAGAAGCATCATTATGTGAGAAGAAGAGTGTGACTATTATGTTAACAAAGCTTTTGTAGTTGCCATCAGTATATAAACCTTGAATTTTTATCTTTCTTAACTTAGTGGCATGAAATGTAGGCCTTCTTTGCCTTCAAAGACTCTGACTTTATTTGAGATTCGGTATACACCCCATAATAATTAGGACTTTATCATGACTCTTCAGTAATGCTTTTGAAGGTTTGCCATTAAAGGAAGCTTTTGATTTCTGCTCCACACAGCATCACACAAAATAAGCTGATGCTAGTGGCAATTACATCAAGTCAACTTAGTCATTGTGGAAAAGCTAGGCTGGGAAATTTACAAGTAAATAACCCCTCTTAACTCTGAAATGGAATATCTAAAAACATATTTATTTTTTATTTTACTAATTTAATTATAAAAACTGTTTTCTATCAAAGTGAACTTTTAAGGCATTATGATAGAGATCAAAATAGTGTTTCCTTCTAGTTTCCCTCACGAACCCTCTCAATCAGTGTCTCTCTCTAGGAAACTCTTGCAGTGTTACACTAGATTTTGATTTGGCTTGTGGTCATGTAACTAGTGTCTGGGCACTTCAAATGAGAGCCCTTTGCACATCTCTTTTCTACTATAATTTTTAAAAGCTAAAAATCAAAATAGAAGCACCGAGAAATCAACTATTATTTTTGAAACTTTTAATGTAAGGCAATGTGTGAAATTATAATTATGTAAAAAAGTTATCTAAAAGATTATAATATAGAACATAAACTTTAAAATATTTGAATGCCAACCGAGATTTTAAGTATGTTGGAAATATATGAAGACACAGTTATATGGAACTATAAGAGGCAGTATTTGGAAAGTTAAAATATCATGTGAAGGTTTCATGAGATTAGATATGAGCTTTCACTTTCTTATAAAATCTTTGATTAAATTCATAGTTTGATATAGTAATCTCTTGCATGTATGGAAAGTCAAGTCATCTGTGAGGTACAGGTAAATGCCTTAGCTATGTAGTTTTTATGTTCCTAATTATATTCCTGTTAGACTCATTAACAACTTTTTATTTAGACATATATAAGGGATGATAATTAAATATGAGTTCTATTTTCCTGTCCTTAACTTAAATCAGAATCCTGTTCTAACCATGGTTCTTTTCTACTGGGTGCAACACGTTTAATGAAAACAGGCACACAAATCATTTACCTAAAGATCGCAGTATAGTTACTTCACATTATTCAGACACTAATACTCCCTTTTCCATGATTGAAACTTACCCCCAACTTCTGTGAAAATTTATGCATTTCTTTTGTTTTATCCCGAAAGTATTGCCTAATCCTGTTGGCCTGACTGTTCTCAGTCCTATCACTTACTCATGCAGCTCTATTGCTCTTTACCTACTAATAGTGGCCTTAGTGAAAACCACAGAGCTTTTCAAGTTTAACTATTATCCTCTGTTCTTTTGGGTTAATAAAAACCAGCACAGTAAAATACTTAAACTTCAAAAACTTCTGGAATTCTATTTGTGTTAATGTCAGGTGTAGGGGTTAATATTTATTTTAACACATTTGAGATGGGATTTTCTCATAGTTACACCACAAGGTATGTGGAAAGAGAAGTAACAGATGCTGTACAACTGAGCTGGGAAATGCCACCACTAACCTGTGGTTTCTAGTCTCTTCTGAGTCCAGGGACAGTCAAGGAATGGCTGAACATTTCCCTTTCTCTTTCTGCCAGTCCCTCAGTGTGGGTTTTCAAAAACCACACCCTTCTTTGCAAGCTCTTTCATACTATCGGCAAGTGAGTTTGCTCCCTACCTGGAAGAATAAAAAGCAATCACTAAACATGAATGCTTTGATCTCCCCTCTTTTCCTATGACAAATGTATTTTAATCAAAATTCAAACATAATATTTCCACCTCTATGTATGGAAAAGATTCTTCCTTCTACCAAAGTTAATCCCTCCACATTTTGTCCTTGAGGGCTTTGTCCCAGAGTTAATCTATTTTTTCATGTCTCCTCCTTATTGATTTATAAAGTTATAATTTGTCCCATCTTAAAACATAAAATATCTCCTAGGTTCCACTTCTACCTTTAAATTACCACATTCCTGCTTCTACAAAAGGTAGTCTAAACTCGGAGTCAACAATATTTCTCCCAAAGGGCAGGTAGTAAATATTTTAGATTTTGCAGTCCACAAAGTTGTGCCTACTCAACTCAGTGGTTGTAGCACGGTTGTCTTTCTGTCCTCTTCTCTTGCTCTCCCCTGCTACCCTGGTCTGCCTCTTTATTTTTCTCTTCCCAACAATTACAATAGTCTCCGTACCTCTTTTTAACTCTGTTGAAGTTTCTTAGTGCCCAACATCTCCTTCTTCAGTTTTTACTTTTTAACACTGCCAGAGACATCATTATAAATTGTCAACATTATATAAATCCATGGTTTTAATGAGTTAGTGAATTATTCTTGTGGACAAATAGTGATTCAGCCCTGGGAGAGAACAGGTGATACTTCCCGATCTCTTCCCCACCTGTGTATTCTATCATCTCTCCAGACATCCCAAACTTCCCATTCTCCAAAGTCTTGTTTAATTACTCCTGGATGCTTTCTGACTTCTATATGCCTTTAGCCATACTGTTCCTTCCTTCTATGATGTCCTTATCTACTAACTGTTCAGTTCATCTTTTAATTCTCTGTGCAGGAATGTGAAAACACTTATATCTTTGTAAGTAGGCCTTCTGTGTTAGAATGCTCCATTAGGTTCAGAACATCACTGATTATCTCAAATGATTTTACAAATTTCCAGTGTAGTATATTTCATTATGAACTTAAAGATACAGCAACATTGATGTAAACAATCCCATGTTGCATCACAGATAGCAACACATAGCCACAACCCCCTCTCAATATGGTACTTTGTGTGCAGCTGTCCACACAGCTCCACAGCTTCTGTCACTAATTCCATCCTGTTTCTCAACCATAAATTTGGGTATCATCTTCAAGGTTTTTCTCTTTGCCATTCATCACAGTTATTCTCTCCAATCAATCACGAAGTCCTTCTGTCCAGCAATTAAATATCTCTCAACTCCATTCACTTCCATCCGCCTGCACTGTCAGATGCCTAATTCAGGCAATGATAATTTCTCCCTTGGATTATTGTAATTTCCCCACTAACTGGTCTCACTGATGACAATTTTGTACCTCTTTGCTCTCTGTTCTACAGACAGAGTACTCATTCTGAAAGGCACATTGATCTATTCCATTCTCCTCCAACATTTTCATATGTCTTTTTGGGCCAATCGTTATTTAGTCCGGCTTTATCCGTCTCTCAATCTCATTCCTTTATCTTTATTCCACATTCAGACCCTCTACTTGGATTCTCTTAGAATCAGGGCTTTACCACCACCCAGAGACTTCTAGGTTTTACTTTCCCAAATGTCTCATGTCAAAATCTTTGTATAAATCATATACTCTGCTTACTCTCCTTCAAATATTCCTTCTTCCTTTTCTCAGCCACCCCTAACAAATGACCACATATCTTCTTTCTTTTAGTTTTAAATATAAGGCTTAAATATATATAAGCATACTTTAGTTGCACTTCCCTTTATTCACAGCTATCCAAAGCTTCACAGATGATGAATTGCAGGTTTGTGGCAACCCCTCATTGAGCAAGTCCACTGGTACCACCCTTCTAACAGCACATGCTCGCTTGTGCCTGTGTCACATTCTGGTAACTCTTACAGTATTCTAAACTTTATTATTATTATATCTGCTATGGTTATCTGTCATCACGGGTCTTTGAGGTTACTATTATAATTGTTTTGGTGCACCACAAAACATGGCCATATAAGACAGCAAATTTAATAAATATTGTGTGTACTCTGACTGCTCCACTGACCAGCCTTTCCCCTTCTCTCTCCCTCTCTTTAGACTTCCCTATTTCCTACCACACAATAAGAATCAAATTATACTGGTTAATAACCCTACAATGGCTTCTATGTATTCAAGTGAAAGGAAGAATTACATGCCTCTCACTTTAAATCAAAGGCTAGAAAGCTTAGTGAGGAAGGCATGTAAAAAGCCAAGACAAGCAGAGATAGGTTGAAAGCTAAGCTTCCTGTCCAGTTATCTAAGTTGTGAATGCAAAGGAAAAGTTATTGCAGAAAATTAAAAGTGCTACTCCAATGAATACATGAACTATAAACAAGCAAAACAGCCTTATTAGTGATATGGAGAGTGTGAGTGCTCCGGATGGAAGATCAAACCTTTGGATTAGTCAAAGCCTAATCCAAAGTGAAGCCTTAAATATCTTCAGTTCTATGAAGGCTGAGAGTTAAGAAATCTGCAAGAAAAAAAAAAAATTGAAA
The DNA here is from genome assembly GCF_001604975.1 of Cebus imitator. Classification (NCBI taxonomy): domain Eukaryota; kingdom Metazoa; phylum Chordata; class Mammalia; order Primates; family Cebidae; genus Cebus; species Cebus imitator. The sequence continues at coordinate 12,948,470 of NW_016107342.1, read as the reverse complement.
CTAGCAGAGGTTAGTTCACAAGGTTTAAGGAAAGAAGCCATCTCCGTAACGTAAAAGTGCAAGTTGAAGCAGCAAGAGCTGATGCGGAAGCTGCAGCAAGTGACCCAAAAGGTCTAGCTGAGATAATAGGTGGTAAAAGATGAAGGTGGCTACACTAAACAACAAGATTTTTAATGCAGACAAAACAACCTTATATTGGAAAAAGAGGCCCTCCAGGACTTTCATATCTTAAAAGAAGTCAATGCCTGGCTTCAAAGTTTCCAAAACAGGCTGACTCTCTTATTAGGGGCTAATGCAGCTGGTGACTTTAAGCTGAAATCAGTGCTTACTGACCATTTGAAAACCCTAGGGCCCTTCAGAATTATGCTGAATCCACTCTGCCTGAATTCTAAAAATGGAACAACAAAGCCTGAATGACAGTGAGGGACTATTTTAACTTCTCTTCACAAATCCACCAGGGGCGTGGTTTCAAAGGCAAGAACTTCCCAGCCATACCTCTATCCAACCCCCACTCTCGGAGTTCTTTGTCTAACTTTCCCTTGCATGGAAAGGTAGACAGCGCAGATGAGCTTCCTTTCTTTAAA
>NW_016107342.1:12889194-12947871 GCF_001604975.1 Cebus imitator | reverse complement strand
AAAAAAAAAAAAAAAAAAAAAAAAAAAAAAAACAAAAGCCTTGGAAAGAGGGGCTCTATTGCGAGCCAGGCAACCAATCCAGTATCAGAGTCGAAGATCAATCACTCCAGAGGAAGTCTGGAAAACCTCCTCTCGCTGGACAAGAACTTGAATGGGGTGGGAGTAACTCCAGGGTTAAAATCCCCCCTACTCTCTTACTTACACAACTCCATCTCTGGATTCCTTCCCATGACAGCATGGGATCTCTCTCTCTCTCTCTCTTTCTCTCTCTCTCTCTCTCCCCCTCTCCTTCTCTCTCTCCTTCTCTCTGTCTCTTTCTCTCTCTCTCTGCCTAATAAATCACTTTCTGCAAAACTCTTTGGATCTGATATTTACTTGAAGGATCCCATGGTAACTCCAGGGCCTCTTCCCCCATTCCTGGGGCACGGGAGGCCAGGAACCTGGGACACCCAGTTACAACAGCACATCTGTTTACAGCATGGTTTACTAAATATTTTAAGCTTGCCAGGCACAATGGCTCATGCCTGTACTCCCAGTACTTTGGGAGGCCAAGGCCTTTGGATCACCTGAGAGCAGATCGAGACTACCCTGGCCAACATGGTGAAACCCCGTCTCTACTAAAACTACAAAAAAATTAGCTTGCATAGCAGCACAGGTCTGTAGTCCCAGCTACTCAGGAGGCTGAGGCAGGAGAATCGTTTGAACCCAGGAGGTGGAGTTTACAGTGAGCCAAGATCACACCACTGCACTCTAGTCTGGGTGACAGAGCGAGGCTCCATATTAAAAAAAAAAAAAAATTAAGCCCACTGGTGAGACTTATTTCTCAGAAGAAAACAAGATTTATTTCAAAATATTACTGCTTATTGGCAATGCACCTAGTCACCCTGGAGCTCTGATGGAGATGTACAAGATTAATGTTGTTTTCATGCCTGCTTGTACAACATGCATTTTGCAGGCCATAGATCAAGGAGTAATTCTGACTTTCAATTCTTCTTATTAAAGAAATACATTCATAAGGCTGCCATAGATAAGATTCCTCCAACGGATCCAAGCAAAGCAAATGGAAAACCTACTGGAAAGGATTCACTATTCCAGATGCCAAAAGGAACATTTGTGATGGGGGAAGGAAGTCAAAATATTAACATTAGTAGAAGAAGAAGTTGGCTTCAACTGTCATGGATGGTTTCAGGGGTTGAAGACGTCAGTAGAGAAAGTAAGTGTAGATGTGATGGTAATCGGAGGAGAACTGGAATTAGAAGTGGAGTCTGAAGATATGACTGGCTGTTGTAATTTTGTGATCAAACATGAACAAATAAGGAATTGCTTCTTATGGATAAGCAGATGTAGTAGTTTTTTGAGAAGGAATCTACTCCCAGTGAAGATGCTGTGAACATTGTTGAAATGACACCAAAAGATTTAGAATATTCCATAAATTAGTTGATAAAGTAACAGCAGAGTTTGAAAGGTTTGACTCCAATATTGAAAGAAATTTTACTGTAAATAAAATGTTACCCAACAGCATCTCATTGCCACAGAGAAATATTTCATTAACAGAAGAGTCACTTTATGCAACAAACCTCATTGTCTTATTTTAAGAAATTGCTCCCAGCACCCCAGCCTCCAGCAACCACACCCTGATCAGTCAGCAACCATCAATATCCAGGGAAGACCCTCCACCAGCAAAAAGATTATGACTTGCTGAAGGCTCAGATGATCATTACTATTTTTAGCAAGAAAATATTTTTCATTAAGGTATATACATTGCACTTTAAACATAATGCAATTCCACACAATAGAATGTGGTGTAGCATACACATAACTTTTATACACATTGGAAAACCAAAAAATTTGTGTGACTCATTTTATTGAAATATTCACTTTATTGTGGTGGTCTAGAACTAATCCCAAAATATCTCCAAGGATTTTCTTTTTATCTCTCTCTTCTTATAAGCCATCCCTGACCTTGCAAGGGGCTTACATGCACCTCTTACATGTTCTTATATTATCCTTTACTTCTCTTTGTCAGTTACATTGCAAACATCTGATTTTTTTTTTTTTTTTGTATGCCTCTTTGGACAATAGATTCCATGAGGACAAGACCTATGTCTTGTCCCTAATTTTATCCAGGGCCTAATACATAGTAACATGATTAGCATAGGTATGGGATAAATGAATAAATAATAGACAAATAATTACAGTGTTGATGATAAAAAAGGGTAGGAGGGACAATAGAACACCATAAAATAGTTCGGGAAGAGGCTGCTCAAACTGTTTCTTCTCCTATCTGATATAATAAAGATGATATAGATTAAATTAACAAACATATGGGTTCTTTATTGAATACTGAATTATATATAGAATTATCAATACATTTCACGCCTTTTATAGATTAAAATATATTATTTAACAATATAGTCTTTTTTGGGTCTGGCTCAGTGGCTCATGACTATAATCCCAGCACTTGGGGAGCCCAAGGCATGTGGATTGCTTGAGAACAGGAGTTTGAGACCAGCCTGGCCAACATGGTGAAACCCCATGTCTCCTAAAAATTCAAAATTAGCTGAGCATGGTGGTGGGTGCCTGTAATCCCAGCTACTCTGGAGGCTGAGGCAAAAGAATTGCTTGAACCTAGGAGGCAGAGTTTGCAGTGAGGTGAGATCACACCATTGCACTGAGCCTGGGCGACAGAGCGAGGCTGTCTCAAAAAGGCAAAACAAAACAATATAGTCCTTTTATTTTAAAAAATCTTACACTTTGTGTTGAGAACATGTTTATTATCTTCTTAATTTTCCTTATGGGTTTCTCAAAATAGTTGTTTGAATTTTTCTATGAACCATTGAATGAAAGCATCTTGACAGTTTAAAATACAGAAAAATTTGTTATAATGGAAAGAAAATGTGAAAAGAAAAAGATTCAGAAACAAGTGAAGAATTTAGTATTTGTGTAGTGCAGTAACACAATTGAAAGTTTTAATGTCAAAATAAAAACTGACATTGCTACAGTTTTCTATTTTTCAGTATAATTATTTGAACAAGCATAATTAGAGTACATAAAAATAATTAGAAAATGCAGCAGTGAGGACTCTTCATATGTGGAGTAATTTTAAGATAAAATCAACACAGCAGATATGTGTATTGATACAAAACTTATTGTTTAACCACCGTGGAAGCCAATTAAATTTTGTTAATAAAGTTAGATATAGAAACCACCACATGGATGCCTCTGAAGTTTCTTTCTTTCAAAAAATGTACAAAGATAAAATGAAGGATATAGATTTCCTCAGCTACACATGGATATGTGTATGTGTGTGTGCATGTGTGTGTTCATATAAAAAGCTTTTACTGTTTAGTTTCAAGCTATCTGCTGCCTACTTTTTTCCTATTTGGAAAATATTTACAGTAAATCACCGTTGCTTTTTATAGACTTGAAATATTTGAAAACCAACATTCTACAATGCATTTTGCTACTCAGTTCTTCCTTTCTGTTTTCCACTCATTTTCTTCTCCTCTCTGAGAGCAACAGTGCTGAGAGTGGATTATAAGTAAGTCACTAAAACACACATACACAGAAAAGTGCTTACCACATTCCATGGTACCATGGCTTCCTACTACCCAGGGCATATATTAACCTCTGCAAAGGTCAAGTTGAGTCCCTCAGTTATTAGTGTATAGTTGGAGCACGTTTGCACATCTTTCTCCTTGCATAAAAGAGTTGATAGGGATAACAGTAGAGTTTTCTCCAAAGATAACCTTCTTACAGCATCTCCTCTTTCACTTTGCACTTAGAGTAATATAGTAATTGTGAAGCCAGTTTTCACAATTTCCTTGGTAAGGAAAATTTCACATTTCCTTGGTAAATTCTATAGTTTGGACTAATCACATGCATAAGGATGATAAGCATCGTCACTTCTATATTGGTTTACATTTCAATAATGGGTAATTATAATTGATAGATTTGAAATAATAATCCTTAAAAATTATTAATATCTTTGAGTATATCCTTCAGAATTAAGCCCTAGAGAAGTTTGAAAGAACTGTTTTCTTTCCTTTTTGCCTAACCTATAACCTTACCATTAGGCATTTGCCACACTCCAGGGGCAGTGTGACTGTTAGTTTTTATTTGTTTGTCCTTACATTTCTCTTCCTGAAAGCTTTTAAACGCATCTCCTTTGTAGGTCTTAAAACTAAATGTTACATTCTTTGGAATGGATTATGCTTACTTTCATTATTTTTAGTTCTGGAAAACTGAAATTATTAAACTGTATTTATCATTTTCTCCCTTACATTTGTCTTTCAATTTGGAAAAAAAAAATACTTAAATGTTAAAATGTATGCTGTAATTTTATTTTCTTTTTTCTTTTCTATATTTTTTCTCTTTGTTCATTGGTTTCAATTTTTAGAATATTTCTTTAAATGCATCTTCCCGTATTCTAACCTTTAAATTTTTGATCTTTTATTTTAAATTTCAAAATACATTTTCTATATCTCTAAATATTTTTTAAATGAATTCATATTATTTTTCTCTCTCTAAGGACGTTAATTTATTTGACTTTTTTTCTGTTATTTGCATTTGTTCCAAAAATTTATTTTACATTTCTGTTTATTAGTCCTGATTATTGTCTTTAAAATTAAAGACTGTCTCAACTATTTGATAACCTTTGACTGTTCATTCATATTTAAGAGTGAGACCCTTAACAATTTGTTGGAAAATCCCATCATGAGTGGAACGTGTACTTTACTGTTTTTCCCTGTAGGTTTACTGGGCATTTCGTTGCAGGGAGTCCACTTTCATATCTGAAATCTTCAAAATCCTGACAGATAGCCAGAATAGAATATGCCAGATTTTATTTATTTATTTATTTGTTTGTTTGTTTGTTTGTTTTTGAGATGGAGTCTCACTCTGTTGCCCAGGCTGGAGTGCAGTGACACAATCTCAGCTCACTGCAACCTCTATCTCCCAGGTTCAAGCAATTCTCTACCTCAGCCTCCTGAGGAGCTGGGATTACAGGCGCCTGCCACCACACCCAGCTAATTTTTGTATTTTTAGTGGAGACGGGGTTTCACCATCTTGGTCAGGCTGCTCTTGAGCTTCTGACCTCGTGATCCACCTGCCTTGGCTCCCCAAAGTGCTGCGATTCCAGGCATGAGCCACCACACTCAGCCATGCCTGATTTTAATCACCTGAAAGTCAACATGAGAAATGGTCCTGAGAATCTCAGTCCTCAAGATGTAGGTTTCTATTTTTTTTTTTTTCCATTAAGCTCCTATTTTTGGCCTTCATTCTTAACTTTCCTTATCTCCAAGTCTTGGGCATCTCCTAATCAATTTCTCCATAGGGCATTTCTCTCATACCATGTCTGACTACTCTAGGATAGAAGCGAAAATTTGTCCACTCTAAGGGCACGTTTGAAGATTGCTTTTTGGTCAATCTTTTGTTTTTAACCCTCATTCCAAACACCTGCTTTTCATTACACACAATTTCTAAATTCCTCTGGGCTCTTCAGCCCCAGGATGATTGCTTGTTATGATCTCCCTGCTATATAACGTAGAAAGTTTCAGCTCTCTATGTTCTGCTAAATTAACTACTACTTCTTTACTTACTTTACAACATGTAATTGTTGTCTTTTATCGCTGTTATTCCCTTTCTCACTCCTCTTGTCCTTGAATGAACATAATTTCTCCACCTAATCTGATGTTTGAATTTAAGGGAAGATAGGGGTGAAGTAGAGATCAATGTGTGTTCTTAATCCACCATATTTAACAAGGTGAACTCACCAGTATTAGTTTGTTAGGGCTGCCACAAAAAAAAAAAATTCACAGTATGAGTGAAATACACAACAGACATTTATTTCCTCATAGTTCTGGAGGCAAGAAATCAGAGATCAACATTTCCACAGGGTTGATATTTTCTGAGCCCTCTTTCTTTGGCTTGCATATGACTGTCTTCTTCTCCCTTTGTCTTCACGTGGTCTTTGCTCTGTGTGTGTCTATATTCCAATCTTTTCTTTAAGGAGTTATATGAAATATAGGTCTAGTTATGTTGAAATAGAGTCTTCTTTAATAATCTCATTTTAACCTAAATACTTCTTTAAAAACCCTACCTCTAAATACAGTCAATTCTGTAGTACCAGGTGCTAGGGCAACAACATACAAATTTTGATGAATACAATTCAGCCCATAGCACCAACAATGGTGAAGTTAAAAACGATTTAAAAACTAAAGGCAAGAAATCTTAACAGGATGTGTAAGACTTTTGTCAGCAGATACCAATACCATAGAAAGAGAATAGGAATGTCTAGACAGTCTGTCAAGAGAGCACAGACTATGTGTAAGTAAATTCATGCGTATATAACAGACAACATTCAGAGTTCTTGAAAACCAAAAGTTGGAGCCAGAGAGATCTGAGGGCAAATAGCCAAATATCCATTCCATATGGAACAAACAAACAACATTACAGCAGAAATACAGATAAATATGGAACATCTAAAGGATCTATTTCCCAGTTTATGAAACAAGGGTCACCAACAGCACTGGAGAACAAAGTTAGAGTGGGAGAAAGACTGATTTAATTTTTTTTCTTGGAGGATATCATGTACAGCTGCTTAAGTTTCTAACATTAAGTAATACTGAATGTGTAAGAAGGGTTTTTCGTGACTATTGAATTTAGGAGGTCATAAGAACTGTAGTATCAGTTATCCTAAGTAGTTGATGTCATAAAACACTCTGTAATTATGTTAAGCTTGCATTGTTAGCTCTCTAAATAGATATAGGTTATGGGATAACATATTGAATCTTCTTAAGTATGCAATGCCACCATAATCATAACTCCTGTTAGAATAGTTTTTCTCTCTTGGCTTGTCTCCAGTTGATGAACCATATCATTGTTTATCTCAGGGAAACAAATGATCTATGTCTGCGGTAAGTTATAATCTATTTCTATAGAAACACCTTCACCTGTATATGCCTTCAAACTATTAAAATAATGTTTAGCCAATATAGTCTAAACTATAATACAATTATTCTGTTTTTATAAAATGATAAATAACAACACAGAATACATACCTTTTCCTAACTATCATTGGCAATATTTTACCTCATGTTAGAAAAGAATATTTTAAAGGACTACTAAAATGGATTAAAGTACTTGATGATAGCAAGGCATTTATGCCTGTATCACAGTTGACAAGCAAATGTAGTGAAATCTGCCAAAATTGGAGTTACAATTACTTATGAAGATTTTGATTGTCTACTTATGAATAAACCTGTGAAACTGCATAAGATGCCTTAGGACACCCTGGCCTGACCTTCCATTAATAAGAAGAATGCCTAAATCTAAATATTGACTGGTGATTGCTTTTCTCTCTAGGAGTGTCTGAGGAGACTGGCACTATAAAAAAAGAAGACCAAGCTCACAAAACCCGGAGCTTGAAGTAATCATGAAATGAGAATGCAATTCTTTCTGAGAATTAAAAATCAATCCTTGCATTAAAACAAAATATCTGTGTCCTATATAAGTAAAGTGTCAAGACATATATTTAGCTTTTTCACTATTTGCCATTAATTACTTTATGTAATATATATATATACTTTGAATTCTTAGTCCTTAATTATAATTTGAAAATTAATATTTATCAATATTAATTTAATTCTGCTTAATTTTATGTATGTTATGAGTTTTATAACTTTAAATTGTAAAAAAAATTATATTACGAATCTTCTCATCAAACAATATTTCAGGAAATAAATATTTGAATGTGTAAACTTTTTTACCTACATGAAAATACATGTAAATATCCTACAATTAAAAATACTTCCTCAAGTTTATTTTAATTGGGAAGTCATAATGTAATGGACTTCAATAGCTGAATACATCTTTCATTTAACCCTTAAAGTGATATTGAAAGTTTTGTATTTACTTTTTTATACATTTTTTTCTCAAGAAGATTACAGGTTTTCTTGCTGATTGAATATTCATGGGTATTTGTAGAATAGAAAATATAATTTGCCATATGCTGTCAAACAAAATCTGCTAGTTATACATTATTGCTTTAAAGCTCCTACTGATATTGAACAAATTAAAATATGTAGATAGATGTTCTTTTATCAGAAAGTGAATGAAAGCAAGACATTTAAAATGAGACTTTGAATTCGAAATAGCTTTGGGCTTCTAGAAAAGCCTGAGAAAATTCACCTGAAAAGGACTCTTAAACCAGAAGCAAAGACGCTGTAGCTCAAAGCACAGTGAGAAATTTCACCCCATTTATTCTCAGACTCAAAACACAATTACAAAATTTGTTTTTTGTGGCCTCTGTGTTACGACTCTTCTTTCATGACAATTTAATGGCATTAAAAAATAATGGTTTTAAAAATGTAGAGAACAGATAGCTAACTAAAAATTCTGAAGTTTGGACTGTACCCTAAACATGAAATTGACATGAAGTGTATTTTAGAAAAGAGTGGGAGAAAAGGCAAATTCAATATATTTAACTAAGTACTTTGGAGGCACACCAAAGCTTGAAAGCCATTGTTTAGACATACTGGTATTTACTCTCTCCTTTTCCATAATTTTATATCCAGATATAACGCTAAGATCTCTCATCAGTTACTACCTTCCAGAGTGCTTTTACTTTGCCTCCTGTGCAGTTACTGTTTGTACCTCACACACTTAACCTCAGCATTACAGTTTCCTCAAATTAGCTATAACCTATCCCGCTAAAACGCATAAACTAGAGAACCCTCCCCAATTTGAGTTCACTTTCTAGTCTCTTAAAATAATACTTTCTGTCCGAGGTATAACCCTAAGTCATGATTAGTTCAGGGGCAATTCAGACTGGGAGGAATGGGAAATAAGTTTATTTTAAAACATCAGACGATAAAGTTTATGTTTCTCAGGACACTATGGTCTATTTTAAGTTCTACCACATAATCTAGTATTTACTCTGCCAACTATAGCTCCATCCTAATTCACAGGTGACCTTGAGTTTCTCTTATGTTTATAGACTATCTCTGAAAGAAAAATAAGAATTTCCCAGTAGAAATTTGTAGAATTTAATACGTTTTATAAGACAAAGGGATTTCACCCCTGTAGTCCCAGAACTTTGGGAGGCCGAGGCGAGTGGATAACAAGGTCAGGAGTTCGAGACCAGCCTGACTTACATGGTGAAACCCTGTCTTTACTAAAAACACAAAAATTAGAGGGCACCTGTAATTCCAGCTGCTCAGGAGGCTGAGGCAGTAGAATCGCTTGAACCCTGGAACGTGAAGGTTTCAGTGAGCCAAGATCATGCCACTGAACTCCAGCCTGGGCAACAGAGCAAGACTCCATCTCAAACAATGAAACAAACAAAAAAAAGGATCGATAAAATGAGGATAATTAATTATATACCTATCTCATGTTTTAGGGGTTAAAAGAAACTAATATAAACTTAATACCAACGTAGACATTGTCATACGTAGACATTGTCACTACATTGTCTATGTAGACATTTTTACAGCAATTCTCAGAGATTTTGTTATGTTAATGTGCATTGTAACTATTCATGTGGAGTGTAGAGTGTGCATTATTTTCCAAGTGTACTTAAATAGATTGAGGAATTTGGACTGCTATTCCAGGGCACACAGTCTAGAAAAGGCTCTCCAAGTTTCTCTATCCTCCACAGATGTTAGATACTTGAGAGAGTACAAAAGACACCTTGTGAAACAAAAGCTAAAATAATCAATTTAAGATAAATGAGAAATGCGATATGCTTGTCTCTTGTCCTAATTTCATTTATCATCAGTGGACATTCCAAACCTTAATTGTTATAATGTATGTAGGGTGGTCAAATAGCATTTAGAGAATAGCAGTTTGGAAAATCCCTTTTCAATATTTATTGAACTCTGTATTCCAGTGTTAAATTTTCCATGAAATAAAGAGAATTCTGTCAGCCCTATCATTGTCTAATGCTAATTCCTAATGCTAATTCAAATTCTTTTGTTCTCCACATTTAGCAGTAATCTGATGGTTGTCGATTTAATATATCTGCGATGCTATGTGGGAAATATATATTGGTTCAGTTTATCAAATTTTGAAAGAGCCTATCTTGAGTCATACATTTTGAGATCAGAAAAAAAAGATGTCCTTGTAAGTTGCTAAAAGCTTTGTTTTCCTACTCTTGTATCATCTTTCCATTAGGTGAAGTGTTAACATCAACTTTCTGAACTTGTAAGCTAAGAACTTTAATGTTAAGTTAACTGAAATTCTAGCAAGTAATAAAAATCTGAGCAGTCAAACATCAGGCACTCCTGACATTTAACTAAAACATATTCTTAGGAAATGTATTCCATTTTTGGATTACATATAGCCATTTTAAAATTATGCATTCTTTCAACACATGGTTTTTTTTTTTTTTTTCACTTTGCACTAGCAATTGTAATGGGAGGTGTTCTATATTGCTGAATCACCTAGAAGTTTTCAAGAATTTTGTTCTCGAGACCCCTTTACCCTTAAACATTGTTGAGTGCTCCAAAAAGTTTTATATGTGAGTTATTACCACAAATATATATTCAAAATTAACACTTAGAATATTTTAAACTAATACTTATTTTGAGAAAATTATAGATTCACATGTAGTTGTAAGATAAAATACAGAAAGATCCGTGTACCCTACCACTATTTTTCTCCACTGGTAATGACTTGTAAAATTATAGTGCAATATCACACTCAGAATATAGACACTAACACAGTCAAGATACAGAATATCTCCATCAGCGTGAGGACAGTCATGTGGCTATTTTTTAACCATGCCCACTTCCCACAATCCCCATCCTTTCCTTAATTCTTAAGAATCTTTAATCCATTCTCTATTTCTGTGATTTTGACACCTCACGAATGTTATATAAATAGAAGTTATACAATATAAATTCATTTGAGCTTCTTTTTCTAATTGCTTAAAAAATTCCGCCTGTCTTCCTAGGGGTTGCTCCTGTGTTGTACAGCAAGTGAACCAATAATAAGACCAGGAACATGTAGATTGCTAGAGCCCTTTTTGTTTTTTCCTATGCACATGGCTAGCAGACTGCCAGGAATAGATATGTGGCAGTTTCTATTCATATCAAGTTTCTCTGCTTCTGTTCTATTCCCATTCTCTGCTTGTTAAATTTTTGGTATATTGATTGTGCTAACAGTCACTAAACTTCCCCATTTACTAACCATCAAGAATACTACTTTTCCTGAGAAAGCTCCTAAGCACCTTCTTTTTTTTCTCTTTTTACTTCAAAGCAAGCAGGTCTTTGTACTGGCAAAGCTGGGCTGGTGGTCTTCATGGCTTGCCTCATCTGGGGAGGTCTACCTTGCTAACCCAGCTGGAAGAAAGAGCAATTGCAGCAGAAATCCTATGCATTCTCTCTGTATTTACCGAAAGTTCAACAATTCTTCCTGAATCTGTAAAATTCAACAAAAATCCTACAGATTTTCACCATATTTACCCAAAGTTCAGCAAATTAATTGAGACGTGTTTCTGAATAAAATTTTTACCACTAGTGGATTTCCTGAACCCTGAACTGTTTGTTAAAAAAATATGTTGTCCAGGTTTATCATTGTATTTTCTGACCTTCTCACATTACCATTACTGAAAGTTCTGCCTTTTGTATTTATATTTACACTCATTTCTACTTTGGTTGGATCAGGCACTGTCAGAGTAGCGAATAACTTGCTTTATAACATGTTTTATAAAGAATTGGTCATAATTTATCTAATTACATATTGCCAGCCAGCAAAACTGTTATCTTTTTCATAGTCATGACCTTAGGTAATTTGTCTTCATATTACCAGCATCTGTCATGAGGCAGTTGCCAGACAAAAGGCTGCTGACCTGAATCTAATGGAAATGGAGAAAGGATGTTTATCATCTACTGCATGATAAAATCTTTGCATTCTAAAATCAGGTGCAAAAAATAAACAAGTAAATACATACCCAAGCTCCCTCTAAACCAGTGAGTAAAAGAATGTATCTTAGGGGAAAAAAAGTACATATATGTGTGTGTATATATATATATAAATTCTGCTAGTCTAATTGATTGGCTTTATCTGAAAAATTTATGTAGTCTTCCAATATCCTGCATAATTTTTTTGTCTCAATTCTCATGCCCCATCATTTAAACTATCTTTTCAATGTATATATGCAGATTAGTAAGTAAATTCCATTTAGGAAAAATGGAAGACGAAGATAAATTATAAAAAAAAAAAAATCCAAAACGATTACACAAAGAGGGTTTCAAAAATGTAAGGAAAATGTTGATAATTGTGCTAAAATTTCTGAGTGCAAGTAGTAAAGTGGACTGAAGAAATAGATATCATCATGGCTAGAGAGCAGAATCTGTGCCTACAGCCAAACCTGGAAGGTGTCCCAATTGAAGCCTTTGTGGCAGAGCGTCCACTTCAGTTGTGAGCACAAGCAATTCTCTATTTGGATGTTGTTGCCATTAAACCCAAAGTGAAGCTTGGCCTGTATTTTTAATTGACCTCAACACTGGCAATCCTCCAGGCCTAGGTTTGGAAGCAAAACTCAGATGAGTATCTGTCATATTATGTGAAAAATGAACTCAGGGATCTCCTCAATTACATTTGATTCACTCTAATTTGAGAAACAGATGAAATCTCAGTGTATATGTGAATTGGAATTATTAATGTATGTCAAAAATTTGTCTAGCAGTGATATTGTCAGAGGAAAGGAAGCTTATATTTGTTGAAATTAAATAAAAAATAGGTATTGAAATTTTTTAAAAATTGCCAAATCTTGTTTGGTCTTTAAAGATGCTATCTCTTTGAGTTTATTTTTCAAGGTGAAGAGCTTGAAGTGGCAAACTTCGGTATATATTACTTGCAATCCCATTAAAAGAGAAGCAAAATCATTTCTGTTGGGGAAAAAATATCCCTTGAAATCTTTAAGAAGTGCCTGGCATTCATGGTTCCAAGGCACATGACAATCTTAGCAATGACTAATTTCTGAGTTTGATTGTCTTATGGTCTGAACCCTAATAGACAATGCCTGAACAGAATTTGAACCAAGTATCGATGCTTACAGCATTATCTAAGTGATTTGTTATTGAGCTATAACTGTGATTTGGGAAAACGCTTTTTTTTCTCTTATAGTCCATAAAAAGAATGGATAAATATTTACAATTTCTTATGTAATCGGAGCCCTTCTCTCCTTTATTTAATTTTTATTTCCTACACTTAGATAGTTTAATGTCAAAATTACAGCTAATAATCTCTCAATTTCTAAAAAGTCAATGTAGACCTATTATTTGTTTAAAGACAGCTGCCACTTTTAGTACAAGGCTGTTGTTGGAAATGTTTAAATAATTATATGTTACTAAGTAATGCTAGTATGTAATTTATCAGTATTGATTGAAAAATATAGATTACAATAATTTTATGAAGCTAGAAAGAAATGGAAATGAATGGAGTGATATGACTTTGTTCTATGCTGTCTGCTTTAGAAATAGATCCACAAATTCTAAGAGCAATTATGAGGAAGAGTGGGATCTTAATAAAGGCAAACATGGTTCAAACTGAAAATCTGAAAAATACCTCCCCAGGATTTATGATAGTTTTTATATCATAAATAATTAAAAATTATATATACAATTCATTATTACTATTAATACTGTTTTTAATAAAAAGTATGTAATCCAACTTTGAATTTGTGAAATAAAAATATATAGGGCATAAGACTTCAGCCTGTCCCTTAACCTGACAAATTCATATTTACCTGAATGGTGACTTTTAACACAAAATTATAAGACTAATATTTTCTCCCCACTGCATTAGTCAGTGATGCTAACTCTAGCTTTAGGAACAAAATCAACCCATTTAATGAAATGCTTACTTAAACACCAATACCATGATTACATATGTAACAGTTTGGAAATACTGCATTATACTTGGAAAATGCCTAGCACCAGTGAATCAATTTTCTATCTGCTTTGTAAAAAACAACTTCTGCTTTATTGCTTTTTGGAAATAGAATTGATGTAATACTTCACAAAAGCCATTAAACACAACTTGTGACAAAATATAAGACTTCTGACTAAATTACATTATTTCTTCATTTCTTTTAAATACCTAATGGTATAATGAAAACTGATTAGACTACTGACATGTTCACATTCTCAGTTGTGATATCTGATAGCCTCAAATTAAAAAGTTGAATTGTGAGATGAGATTAAAAAGCAACCAACCTCATAAACAGCTTACTGCTGAGTAATCCAAATTTTTAATTGGTCAAAGTATCAGTGTTGGAAAATATGAAAGGTAGTCTATAATTATAACAGTTAACACAATGATGATTCTTATACAACAGCAACACAATAAATATTTAACCACAAGGAAAGAAAACAATTTTAAACTGGTGAATGAAGGGATAATCCTTTGGGAATTCTTCAGGATGTTTTTTAAGAACAGTTCCTTTAGGACATAGTTGGCAAATATGTTGTTAATATTGCAGAAATTAAAGCAGGGAAGAAAAAGAGCAGTGTCTTTTGATTTTGCATCATTTTCTAAGAGGGGAAATAAACACCGTGAAAGTTTGAGTTTTTAAAAAATGTATTAGTCCAGTTATTTTTAAAAGTATTCACTGTGGTTGAAATAAATAGATTTTAACTAGAAAGAGATGCATTATGTTTAAATTCTATGTTATCCTGTATTATGGTTTCTAAAACCTTGCAAATATAATGAAGATTGTGATGAGTTCTTTCAATGCCACTAGAGCAGGGGCAGAAGGACTCCAAATATATCAGCTATGTGTGTCTGTGGAGCACATTAAGTATAGGCATGCTGCAAGAATTAGAATTAGTGTCAGTCTTATTTAAAAGTTTCCTGTTCATCTTCAACTCTAGACTGTTGGGCAAGATTAAATCATGAATCTCAACAATCCTGTGAAATAGTTAAGCAAGGAGAAGTAGAGAAAGAATGACAAAGAGGTTAGGGGACTCTCGTTGTATTAGTATGCATATAAATAGAATGGCAATAAAACACATATACAAATAAGACCCTGAATTTTTTTCCCTGTGATTACTAATAACATAATAAAGGCCAATTCTAAGACAAAAGATTTGGTCCATTGTCAATACAAATTTTAAAAATATCGGTTACCACTTGGATCAAAACTTGGATTCCTTTTTTTTTTTTTTTTTTTCTAAATTAGAGAAACAGAGCTCCATTATTCAACACCAAGTAGAATATAAGATAATGACAAATATAATGATAGAAAAATCTCCAGTAGTTGGAATCTAACCAGAAAAAACAACTTTAAGAATTTGCAACAAGTAACTTAATGTAGAGGTTATACTGAACTTAGAAACCAAACAGAAGACATTGAGGTAACCCACTGATTAACATCAGTGGGCAGACTGACAACTACAAGGTTGGAGGGAAAAGAGGATGAGACATTGTTACTGGTGCTTAGAAGTTAAGAGTTACCCCACAAAAGACTCAGGTCAATCAGTTTTGTGAGAATTGAAGTCATGGAGTAAATAAGGCCCTTGTTCTCTAATGCAGAAAAAGAGAGTTGGGTTCTCCCTTCCCTCCACCTCAAGCTTCTGCCAAAGCCCTCTACAGCTATATTTAACCAGAAACCAGCTGTTACAGCAACTTGAAAAAGTGTAGATTTTTAAGAATTTTGTCACTTTTAATACAGAACAATGATGGGAAAAGGTAGGAAGGACTGTCAGGGCAAACATATTCTAAACCCAGATATCTTCTCATGGCACACTAACAAGGTTAGCTACGTTGCTGATGTTTAACGTCTCAAACCTATCTTACTACAGGCAACAAAGTGGCATAAGCTCTACCTTTTTTCCTCTTTGATTAGTATATGGAAGAGATTTTGACCTAGCTGAGAATGCATGATATCTGCTTAAAAGTTAATATATTGATCATCTTGCTAACATGTTGGTTTTCTTTATTTATAAGATATAAGGTGCCTAATGGTTTTTTATGTGTATATGTATGTAAATTTTGTAAATTTAAAACGGCATAACTTTTATCCTCACATGTGATATCTTCTATTTACTGAAATTTTTTAAAGAAAAAAGGACAAGTCAGCCTCTTTTTGGGTTGCTAATATTATAGAAGTTTACCTCTTTAAAACCTATTGTGATTTAAATAATCTATGCCATTAAACCGCTCTAAAACAGAATTAGTATCCTATGAATTATTTTAATTAGAATTTCTGAGCAAAAATCATTAACTTATAACCTATTAACCTTATCTCAAAATTACCCTGGAATAATATAAAAAATATCTTAGGAGAGTAGAGAGAGGCCATATTAGTTAAATTTCTATTAGATCCCACATGCAAAGCAGAAGGATTTCACAAATATAATCTAGGCAAGTTACTAAACAAATGAACAAAAACAGCAAAAACAATATGAAGAAAAAATGTGTAATGCAAAGTTACTATATTATCTGAAATGCACAATTTTCAACAACAAAAAAATTACAAATCCAAAGGAACATGGAAATGAAACTCATTCCCCATGGAAAAAGAATCAAAAGAAAATACCTGTGAGCTCACTCAAATTTTGGAATTAATAGGTACAAACTACCAAGCAGGTAAGAAATATCTCCACCAAACTCAAAAGAAATAATATTTAAAGAATTAACAAAACTATTAGAACAATGAATATAAATTATTAGGACAAAAAAAGAAATAATATTTAAAGAATTAACAAAATTAACAAAATTATTAGAACAATGACTAACAATGAAGGTACTCAATAAAGTTATATAAATAATTTTTAAAAATAAAATTTCTGAAGTTAAAATATCACTTTTCAACGGTTAATTCAAGGTGGCAGAAAATCAGTTAACTTAAAAAAATTCAATATAAATTATCTATGTAATGAATAGACAGGAAAAATTCGAGAAAATTAAACAGAGCTTCAGAAACCTGTGAAACAATGTTAAATGTACTAATATATATCTGATGGGCATCTCAGAAAGAGAAAAAAAACGTGGAGCAAAAAATGAAAAAAAATATTTAAAACCTTCCTGAATTTGATGAAAACATTAATAAATATCCAGGAAGCTCAACTAATCCTAATTATGATACTTGTTAGTAGAGCCATACCTAGACATATCATATCAAACTATTGAACACCCAAAACAAACAACAAATCCTGAACAAAGGAGAAAATTCATCATGGCAAAGTAAACCATCAAAATGATTAACAGCTGACTTTTTCAATTAAAAACAAGAGCTACCAGAAGACAATGGGATAAGATATTTCTAGGGCAGAAAGAAAATAAAATGTCATCCCAGATTCTATATCCAGCACAACCATTCTTTAAAAATGAAGATGAGATAAAGACTTTCTCAGATAAGCAAAAATGAGTTTTTTGCTAGCAGACTTGCTTCATAGGAAGTAAAGGATGTCTTCTATGCTGAAAGGAAAAGAGACAAGTTGCTAATTCAAATCCACAGGAAGAAATAAATGACACTGGACATTTTATTATGTGGGTTAATACTAGCAACTTTATAAATATATTTGTCTCGTCTCTTAACATTTAAAACCGAAATAGCAATGTGCTAAGCAATAATTAAGCTCCTTATTATTGAATTTATAACATATGTAATGTTATACACGTGCAATAAATATGACATACATATATGCAAACCATACATACATGTATATACATATATGTATGTATTGTATGTACATATTACATGTATTAGATATGTGTACAATACATATATATGTATTAGATACATGTGCATATGTACGTACATAAGTGTATGTATTAGATACATGTATGTATGTACATATATGTATGTATTATACACGTATATAACAATACATACATTTACGTATGTTACATATGTTACTTCAATTTGATGAAAACATTAATAAGTACCGAGGAACTAATTAACTAATCAACTAATCCTAAGTATGACACTTGTTAGTAGATTCATACCTAGACATATCATATCAAGATATTGAACATCCCAAGCAACAAATCCTGAACAAAAGAGATAATTGATCATGGATGTATCTAATACATATATTAACTTAGAAACCAACAAAACAACTGGGATATCACCAAATATTTGGAGATTAATTAGCAAATATTAAGTGTAAAATATTAATGTAAAAATACATTATTAAATAATAAACTCGTAGGAGAAATTAGAAACTATTTGATGTAACTTAAAATAAAAATACAATATGCTAAAATTTATGGGAAGCAGTTAAAGAAATACTTAGAAGAAAGTTACACATTTAAATGTACATAAGAGAGTAAAAAGTTCTCAAATCAATTACCTGAGAGTCCACCTTAAAAAACTAAAACAAATGAGCATGTCAAGATCCCAGAAAGCAGAAAGAAGGAAAGGAATGATATAAATTACTGCAGAAATAAATGAAATTAAAAAAACAGCAAAGCAGTAGAAAAAATTGCTGAAAATATAAGTTGGTTCTTTGAGAATATCAACAAAATCAACAAACATTTTATCTAGAAGAACAACAAAAAATAAGACATAAATTATCTAGAAGAACAACAAAAAATAAGACATATATTACCAAAATTAGGAATAACATTATAATCACTAATGACTGATTTCAGACATTAAGAGAATTAAGGAAATTATGAGCAGCAATTAGACACAGCTAGTTAGATAACTTAGATAAAATAAACAAATTCCTAGAAAGACAGAAGTGACTACACTGTCTCAGGACAAAATTGGAAATCTAAATATACTTATAACACGTTAAAAAAATGAATTAATAATTAAAAATTTCCTGCAAAATAAATACAGGCTCAAGTGATTTCTTTAGTGAATTTTGTCAAATATATCAATAATTAACACCAGTCTTTCACAAACTTGTTCAGAAAATAGAGGGTGAAGGATCTCTTCCCAATTCATTTATAAAACCAGTATTGTCTGATATTGACAAAAACATCACAAGAAGACCAATATGCCTCATGAATATAAAAGTAAAAATTCTTAACCAAATTGTATTAAACTGTATTTAGCAATATATAAATAGGATCACATACCAAGACCAAGAGATGTTAATCCCAGATTACAACTTGGTTTAACATCCAGATATTGACTAACATAATAAAGTATATTGGTAGAATAAAGGAATAGAATATATGCTTATCTCAGTAGCTACAGAAAAATCATATGAAAAACTACTTGATAAAATCCAACACCAATTCATAACTCTCAACACATCACAAAAGAAAAGGAACTTTCTAATCTTATGAAGGCCATGTACAAAATAACCAGCAGTACATCATAGATAACGGTGGAGAACTAAATGCTTTACCCCTAGAATCAGGGAGAAGTAAGGTGTGCATTTGTTACCTCAATTGAACATTTTACTTGAGCTTCTAGCTAATTATATATCCAGCCACCATTACCAAATTATAAAACAGTCAGATTGGAGGGAAATAAATAAAAATATCTTTATTGCCTGATGACATGATCCTTACATGGAAAATCCAAGTATTTGACAAAAACAAAACAAAAACAACAAAAATCAAAATAAGAACCCCCACAAAACTACCAGAACTGGAAAACTTGTGTAACAAAATTATCAAGGCACAGAATCAATATACAAAAATCAATTGTATTTCTGTATATTGGCAATGAGAATACCCAAAAGTGAAATAAGTAAACTTTTCAATTTATAGCTCTGTAAAATAAAATAAAATATATTTAAAAACAGGAGTACAAGATCTGTGCACTGAAAACTCGAAAATATTGTTGAGGTAAATTTAAGAGGATCTAGAAAACAGAGACTTTTTTTCCAATCATGATTCGGAAGACTCAATACTCAATATTTTCAGGATTATAAGTACTCATAGGTTGATTTATAAATACAATACAACACAATTCCCATAAACATTCCAACAGCCTTTTCTTTTTGACAATTGACAATCTGATTCTAATATTTATATGCAAACATGAAGAATTTAGAATAGCTAAAGAAATTTTGAAAAAGAAGAACAGTTTGGTTCATTCCAACAAGTTTTAAAACAATTCGTTGATAAAGGATACGCTTTTAAAGAAAATGGCATTAAGATAATTGAATATCCTAGAAAAAAAAAATCTACCATATACAGATATTAACTAAAAGTAGGTCATAGCTGTAAGTGTAAGAGCTAAAACGATAGCAAGGGAGGTTACAAAGGAGAAAATCTTGTTGACATTTCTTTGGGCAAAGTATACCATAGCATCACAAACATTACACACACACACACACACACACACACACACACACACAAAATGTATAAATATATATGTTGATAAATTGGAATTTATCAAAGTTTAATTTGTATGTTGGGTAGTTTCCTCAAAAATTAAACATAAAGTTACCCCATTACCCACAATCCACTCCTAGTTATCAAACCAAGGGAAAGAAAACATAATGTCCACATACAGACATATACACAAATGCTCACTGAAGCATTATTAACAAGAGCCTGAAACTGGTAACTTTCAAAATATCCACAAACTGGAAAATATAAGAAAAGATATATGCAATGGAATATTGTTTGGCAAATGAATATGATAAACTGATGCACACATATTACTTTTCTATTGATGCTGTAGCACATGATTGGTAATACAGCTTAATACAACACAAATTTACTTAGTTTATGGAGATCAGAAATCTAAAATTATTATACTGGGCTAAAATTAACAGGGCTTCTGAAATCCCTTTCTGGAGGTTCTAGGGGAACCCAAATAGATCCTCTCTAAGGTATATTATAAGCAAAATATTAAATGTCAAAGACAGATGATTTTTAACGCAAGAGAAAAGCATCCAGTCACATATAAATGACTTTAATATCCACTTTTGACAATGACTGTATCAACCAGACTAAAAACTAATGAGAAAATAATGAACTTAAATTGCACCTTTTACAAAACAGACCTAACAGAAATATACAGAACTGACCATCCAACCGTGGAGGAATACAAATTTTTTCTTCAGTGTGAATGAAACATTCTCCAGAATAGACCTTATGTTAAGTCACAAAACAAGTCTTAACAAATTTAGGAAGATTGAAATTATAGCTACAATTGTTGAAATTACAAAGGTATGAAACTACAAATTAATAACAAGTAATCTTGAAAAACAACTAATGAGTCACAGAAGAAATCAAATGAGAAATTAAAAAACATCTTGAGATAAATAACAATGAAAACAAAACATACCAAAACTTATGGGATGCAGTAGCAGCACTTCTAAGGAGAAATATACAGTAATAAATGCTTACATTTAAAAAGAAGAAAGGTCCCAAAGAGATACTGTAACATAACACTTTAAAGAAATACAAAAATGAAAAACAACCTAAATCTCAAATTATCAGGAGGAAGGAAATAATATAAATCGGAACATAAATAATTAAAATAGATTAAAAAATTACAAAATCAATAAAACTAAGAGTTACTTTTTTTGAAAATGTAAATAAAAGTCATAATACTTTGACAAAGGAAAAAAGAGTGAAGACTCAAATAAAATAAAAAGAAAGTGAATAAATTACAACAGACATCTCAGAAATTAAAAGGATTATAAGAGATTACTGCCAACAAGTATATGCCAACAAATTGGAAAACTTGAAGGAATTGGATAAACTATTAGAAAAATGCAACCTACAATTATTGAGCCAGGTAGAATAGAAAGCATAGGCAGGCCCATAAGAAACAAAAATATTGAAAAAATAATCAAAACCTCTCAACAAAGCAAAACTCAGGACCAGATGATTTCACAGCTGAGTTCTACAAAACTTTAAAAAACAATACCCAGATTTTAAAAAGTCTTCAAGAAAATAGAGCTAGAGGGAATATTTCCAAGCAGATTTTATGAGGCCAGCATCATCTTGATGCCAAAACCAGGCAAAGGTATCATAAGAAAATAAAACTACAGGTCAATTTTGCTGGTGAACAGAGATAAAAATTTATCAATGAAATATTAAAAAACCAAATCTAATGACACATCAAAAATATCATACACTATAACCAAGTGTAATATATTTGTGACATGCAAGTATGGTCTAAAATGGGAGAGTCAGTCAATTTGATACATCACATTAATTCAGTGAAAAATCAAACCACATGACCATCTCAATTAATGCAGAAAATGCATTTGACAAAGACCAATATCCTTTCTTGATAAAAGCTCTCAGCAGTTTAGATACAAAAGAAAATTTTCTCAACACAGTGAAGGTTACATATAAAAACCTAACAGTGAACATTACAATCAATGGGGAAAACTGAAAGCTGTTCCACTAAGATTCAGTTCAGGAAAGAAATGCACACACAGTGGCAAGAGAAAGAAAAAGAAAGTTGGAAGCATCAGACTTCTTGATTTAAAATTATACTACAAAACTATAGTAATCAAAACCTTATAGTACTAGCATAAAAACAGACAATAAACCAGTGGAACAGAATAGAGAACCCAGAAATAAATCCAAACAAATACAGTCAACTAATTTTTGACAAGGGTACCAATAGGACACAATGGGGAAGGGACAGTCTCTTCGATAAATGGTGCTGAGAAAACTGGATTTCCAACTTCAAAAGAATATCACTGGATTCTTATTTTACCACATCATTTTATTCTGCACAAAAATCAACTCGAAGTAGATTTAAAAACCAAAGTATAAGATCAGAAACTATAAAACTCTCAGAATAGAACATAGGGCAAAAGCTACTAAATATTGGCCTTGGCAATTATTTTTTGGACATCAAATTATAAGCTCAGTTTACAAAAAAAAAAAAACTAAATAAATTAGAATACATCAAACTAAAAACCTTCTTCACAGCAAAGGAATTGACAAAATGAAATGGCATTCTATGGATTGGGAAAAATATTTGTAAACCATATATCTAATAAATGGTTAATATTCAAAATATATAAAGAACATGTAAAACTCAACACTGGAAAAAAAAATTTGAAATGGGCCAAACATTTGAATAGATATTTTTCCAAAAAAGATAAAAATGACCAACAATTACATGAAATGGTACTCAACATCATTAATCTTTAGGGAAATGTAAATCAAAGCCACAATGAGATAGTACATCATACCCAACAGAATAGTAATATTGTTTGGCTTTCTGTCCCCTCCCAAATCTCAAGTTGAATTGTAATCCCTGATGCTGGGTGAGGGGCCTGGTTGGAGGTGATGGGATAATGAGGGTGAATTTCCCCCTTGCTCTTTTTGTTATAGCGAGTTGTGGTTATTTGGAAGTGTGTAGATCTTCCGTTTGTTTGGAAGTGTGTAGCACTTCTCCCTTTGCTCTCTCTTCCTCCTCCTGGTCATGTAAGACATGCCTGCTTCCCCTTTGCCCTTTTAGCATAATTGTAAGCTTCATGAGGTCTTCCCAGCAAGAAGCAGAAGCCCCACAGCCCATGGGACCACTAGCCAATTAAACTGCTTTTCTTTATAATTTACCCAGTCTCAGGTATGTCTTTATAGAAGTGTGAGAATGGACTAATACAGATAGCTATTATCAAGAAGTGAAAAGTAAATTGTTGGTGAGGGTAAAGAGAAAAATCAACTCTTGCACACTGTTGGAAATATAGATTGGTATAGTGAATACAGATAATTATATGGAGGTTTCTAAAGAAATTGAAAATAGAACTAACATATGATCCAGCAATTCTTATTCTGTACATTTACACAGAGAAAATGAAATTTCAACACATAAAGAGATATGCACTCCCATGTTCATTGCAGTATTATTTATAATAGCCAAGATAATGAAAACCAAGTAAGTGTCTGAGAACAAACTAATGGATAAAGAAATTGTGGTACAATAGAATAATATTCAGTCCTAAAACAAGAATGCAATATTGCCATTTCCCACAATGTGGATGAGTTTGGAGGACATTATGCTAAGTGAAATAAGTCAAATATAGTAAGATGTAGCATCTTACTTGTTTGGAAAATTGAAAAAAATTTATATACAGTTACAAAGCAAAAAGAGTGAATACCAGGGAGTTGGGGAGAAAATGGAGAGATGTAGGGTCAGAGAAGTCAAAGTAGCTGATATGTAGGATGAAAAGTCTCAAGATTCAATGGACAACATGAAAATTGCAGTTAATAAAATTGTGTTGCATATGGGAATTCATGGTAATGAGTAGATTTAAGCTGCCCTTGTCACAAAAACAAAATAGGTAACTATGTGAGATGATAGACATGTTAATTTGCTTCACTATATTAACGTTTTTACTTCCTGTATATAGGACATAATATCATGTATCAAATATATACAGCAATTATTTTTAAAAAATACTCTCACATATTAAAGAGGGCAGAAGTTTGTTTTCAGGGATTTGAGTAGGACTTCCTTATAAGAAAGTTATTTGTGAGAGGTCAGAAAGAAAGTAGATTTTAAGTCAACTATATCTTAAACTATAGTTCTCAATGTTTATATAAAATATAAGATAGGGCCAATTATCATTCATTTATAGATTTTTTTTTGTTTATAAATGTTGAGATAAATTTTTATTGACCCATAATGAAGGAATGATATCTTCCCCAGCTCTGAAAAGTAAATCATTTAACAAAATGAGAAAGATTGCTTGAGAATACATTATGACAAAAATTTCCACTTCCAGAAAATAAGGATGATGACATTTAATCTTTGAATATTTATATTGAAAATCCTTTCAAGTATTTTAAGGAATCTGCTTCTGAAATTCTTCAATATGGAATAATAATGAGTAGGCAAATGGGAAACTCAGGACATGGTGATAGACTAAAGAGATGAATGTAAAGTATGGAAATGTTTTATTCACACATAGTTTACTGTATTTAGCATCACGTACCACAAATCTCAATAGACTTTTCTGTAACTTAAGTTAATTTTTCAAAAATAACTTCGATGCTACATTTCCCTCTTTTGCTTAGAGGGGAAATAAGTCGTTATCATCTTTTCAATAAAACACAGATACCCAGAGAATTGCTTAGCCCTCTGTAATTTACAACCTTTCCGAAGAACTCCAAAGCTGCAATCCATTTTGCCAAGGGGTTACTGCAGTCACAGTTACTGGCAGTTCTCCAAGCCATACAGGCGAAAGCACAGAGCAGAAGGCTAGATCTCCAAGGACCTGAACCATCTCCTTAAGAATTGAGTGTGTTGGCTGTACAACCCTCATCTGGAAAGTTCAGACAGTGCTCATGAAATCCCCTGGGATTTTATTCTCAGCCATCACTTGCAGGACTCAAATACATCCCCACCGGCAAGGCAGTCAGTGCTCCGGTATTCTAGCACAAACAAGGGGAATCCGGCCCTGATTTATGGATAGTCACTATCTTAAGTCTTCCTCCTTCTATTCCAAAGCATTTGAGAATCTGTGAAAATACACGTTTCATAAGTGTGGAAAATAAAACATGTTTGTATAATAATGTCTCAATATTTCAAAGGTGGTAATATTTGGAAATTTCAACCATATCATCAGTGTGTGTTTACCAAGTCATGTCTTTGTTCTCTTAACAGAGAACAGTTACCTTTGAAAGTGAACTGTGGCAGTGAAAATTAATCATTTGGGGGAGTATATAAAGTACAATAATGAATTTAATAGCAGCTCCTTCAAGTTGGCTCTGTTTCAAACCACACTCAAAAAAAGAATCAGAAAGCTTCCTTTTGATCTCTTTCTCTGCTTTTTTAGAAAAATAGGAAAATGGGTTTTATGTTTTCATAAACACTGCTAGTATTTTCTACTTTTTTATAGAAATGCATAAGGTTAAGGAACTCATTTGTTCTTACACTATTGAAATACAAAAATAAATAAATAAAATTATTCAAACTCATAGCTAATTTCAAAATGATTGCAAACTGAATGCCAAAATAAGGAGCTAACTCTTCACATAAAAAAGGCTAATCATGGTTAATTGTTTTCCTATTTATTCTGATGATAATAGTCATTATAAACTCATTTGAAGTATGCAGATGTAATATGCAATTACCGTAAGACTCAGGTTTCCAAAACTCAAACAGAAGTCTAAGACAGTATTGAGTTTTGTTTATTGGTAAGGCTGCCAACCTGTTTCATTTTCAAAGGGAAAATAAGTGTGTAGCTGTAGTTCAGTCTTGTTTACATGCATGCATTTTCTCTTTATGTGTGCTGTTATGATGACTATAGTCTAAATCAACCGGTTTATTTTTGCATAAAGCAGTGGGTGGCTGTCACTATTGTCTGGAAATTTCTGAAGAAATAGGGTTCAAATCACAAAGCATTTTAATTCCAAGTTATTTTTTACTTGTAGTTGAAAAATATGATCCATTGGACATTGTGAAATGCACAAAAGCACAATGAACAAGTCTTCCTATGAACAAGCTTGGGGAATTTGTTGTACATTTTGTTAAAAACTGTCACATATTAAAGAGGGCAGAAGTTTATTTTCAGAGAGTGGATACTTAGAACTTCTTCTAATAGGGTATGTGCTTAGATCTTTATACAAAGAAAGTTGAGAATCCCTTTGAGATGTAAGATGAAGTTATAGCATTGACTTTTGACCTTCACATAACTTGGCACCAAAAACAAAACAAAAAATCACTGTGTCTCAACACATTCAATCTGTAGATTCTACAGCCTTTAAAATAATAGTGGGAGGATAAGTTGTTATAGAATTCTGTGAAAGGGAGAGCCAACTCCCCCAGGGAGTAGTAATCTTTTCATTAAGGCTTTTCTCAAAATGACAAGACAGGCCTATGCTACTGTTTCTTTATACTTGAAGAACATGCTATTCAAACCTATCCCTCTTGCCTTTGCCACTCTTGTGATCAGTGTGCCTTCCTAGGCAGCCTGAACTTGTTGCCAATCCCTTCAATAATCCTCTTCTTAGCACACAAAACTTTCTCTACATAAAAATGTGTTCTAGTCTCCTTTATCCTAATAAAGAGTTTCTACTGGCCTACTTCCCTCTCAGACTTCAGGCCTTTCTGCTCTCATTTAGCACTGAAATAGAAATCAATTAGCTTCCAATATCACCTCAATGAAAATTAATACTAATTGCTTCTGATTCTGACATTTGCTTCCAATTTCTTCCCAGAAAACACTGTCTTTGGTTTTCCAAATCTTTTGAGTAAATCAGTCCAAAATTCAGCTCATCTTCACTGTCAAGCTCCTTTATGCAAATAGTTTAGAAAATACTCTGTATAATGGAGGCCCAGAGGGAAATGCCGAGAAAATATGGAAAAGGACTCCTGTAAATATAAACCACTGCAGCTAAATGCCAATTGCAAGCAGTTGACCAGAACCCCTAACTACTGCACTATTGATTCCCGAAAAAAAATCATTTCAAGAAATAAAACTGTTTAACATAAGGTAGAAATTAAAATAATTAGTAAAGTAAGACCATATTCTGCTCTCCAAAACACAGGCAGTTCCTGACAGAAGACAGATAGACATATATGCAGTTTTTCAACTTTGCGATAGTATGAGAGTCCTACACATTCATTAGAAACCGTTTTTCAATGTATACACAAAACATTCTGTTTTTCACTTTCAATATAGTATTCAATAACTTACATGAGATATTCCACAATTTATTATGAAACAGGTTTTGTGTTAGATGATGTTTTCCAAATGTAGGCTAAAGTGTTCTGAGGGTGCAGCAAACCACCATGGCATGTGTAAACCTAATGTTACAATCCTGCACTATCTGCACATGCACTCCAGAACTTAAAGTATAATAATAATAAAAGAAAGAATGTTAGTGCTTCAACCTCAACTTCAGATGATTGTGACTATTGTGGCATATTCAATAAATGGAGCATCAGAAAGAGATATATTTACAAGGTCAGCCTCTGTATTTCTTGTCCTAGATGACCAAGGAAATAAGGCTATGGAGGACTATATAACTTATTTAATTTTATTATGGATAAATAGGACATGATGTAGTCTACAGCTGTCCTTGCTGACTAATCAAGCTGATTCTAGTAGTTTGTTTAATATGTATCTCAATTTATTCAGAAAACATGTAGCCATTCAGGTTATACCTTTACACAAGATCAGTAGTCCCACAATATTTTGGGTCTAATAGGCATTGCCAGGGATGAGGATGATTAAAAATTTCCTGTAAAATGTTAGACAGTAGATGCTTTAGATTTTGTGAAGTTCATGATTTTTTTGTGGCAGCTCTTTAACTCTGTCATTGCAGCAAGATAGTAGTCTTAGACACTATGTTATGTGAATGACTGTGGCTGTTTTTGAACAAAATTTCATTTGCAAAAATAGGCGATAGGTCAGATTTGCTCAGTGAGCTACAGTTTGGAGACTTCTGGCCTAGGAGAAGTTATTGACATAATATGTCCTTAGTTCAGACTTTTTTTTTTCTTTTTACTAAACATTACAGTTAATTAAAGCCTCTGCAATGATTGCTGTTTATTTCTTTGACTTGACTTTTTTTCCAAATAAAGCAAGATGGTTTACATATACATATGTGTGTGTAGATATATATTAGAAATAGGTGTTGTTCATCCAGTTTCTAAGTCTGATTTTAATTTTTAAGCTTATATAACAAATTTTAACATCATTAATCAATAAGAATGCCTTTGATCTAAAATTCTTATACCATTGAATAACATTAGCTTACCCTCTAACTGTTCTGTGATTTAAATGTGAATGCACTTGAATAGAAAGTTCAATAAAGTTTCTAAACATAAGCTTTTAATTCTAAACAGTTTACAATATGCATTTTGGTAAATGGTTTCAATATAAAAATGCCTAACAGCTCTGTTAAACGTATGGGAGAAGGCTAAGAGAGCATTACAGCTGAAGAAATAGGGTAAATTATTTAGATAATAAAGGGTAGGAGAAAAAAGAGCAGTGTGTGTCTCAGGCATTGAAAATAAGTTTTGTCTTTGCCATTATTTTCTCTAGAATTATTATCAACAGTGTCAGGTGAATACATAAATCAAATCAATTAATCAATTAAATAAAAACCATGGGACATAGAAGGGTCAAAACTATTCATCTGAGAAGTTCCCTGCCTTATAGAACATGACTCTGAGTTGACTTACTGAAGAGGAGGAAAACTTTCATGCTTCTAAGCATAAATCATAGAACTGGCCTTACCTAATATGCTTACAGGCATAAATTGTAAAATTAGCCTTACCTAACCCCCAAGGAAATCACTGAATAATCATAGTCAGAAATGAAACCCACGAGAGATGTTTAATAGCTTAAAACTTATAGCTTATGTGTTTAAATTCATTTTATTTATGAGAAGAATAAAGTAGAAATACTGTTATTTTGATGAAAATTTCATAATATTAAAAATGAAAAGGCATGAATGTATAATATACAAGTTAAGTATGAAATGCAAATATTAAGTATAGGGTGTGGTTATTTGGGTCAAGCGCTTTTTTGAATCAAAAAGGTATTTTTCACATGACTTACAAACCTCACAAATAATCTAACAAGCATATTAGAATGGACACAATTTCCACATTTATGAATAGTAATAAATTCCCATGTTAGATTGGAAGTAGAAATAGAAAAAGGTCATAAAATAACCTGATGAAATTGTCAGCAAATTTAAATTTTCTGGACTTCTTTGGGTACAATTAAATTTGTAGAAGGTATGAAGTTTTATTTTCCATTAAAGACAGTAAGAAAATTTTTAGCCATGAAATAATGACAAATATAAATATTACTTCAAGAAAGTCACAATATGATGAAGTATATTAGTTTTGCTACAAGTGACAGAAATTCCATTTTAATAATAGAGAAAAATTATAAGCATATAAAATTCAATAAAATATAACATCAAAAATATTGTGGAATGAAAATATATGCAATTGGACTTCAGAATGAGATATCATGTTGGTGAGAATGTGAAGAACAGGGAACCCAGGTAAACTGTGGGAATATAGATTGGTACAGCCATTATAAAAAGGTGTGAGTGCTTCTAGTGAAATTAAAAATGGAACTACCATATAAGCCAGCAATCCCTCTCCTGGCATTTTACACAGAGAACATGAAATTACTACCTCAAAAAATATCTTTACTCCCATGTTTATTGCAGCGACATTCACATAGCCAAAATATGGAAAATAACCAAGTGTTTTTCAACAGATTCATAGATAAAGAAATTCTATACATATATACAATAGAATATTATTCAACCCTAAAAGGGACAAGATCTTGCCATTTGCCACAACATAAATGAGCATGAAGAACATTATGCTAAGTGAAATAAACCAAACACAGAAAGAAAAATATAGTTGTTTTTTTGTATCCCTTGGTATCTGCAGGGAACTGGTTCCAGGACTCCTTATAAACAACAAAATCTGTAGACACTCAAGTCTCTTGTCTACAATGGCATAACATTTCCCTGGAACACCTACACATCCTCTTAGTTGCTTTAAACCATCTTTAGATTACTTAGAGGAAAATGTAAATGCTATGTAAATAGTGTTATTGTGTTATTTTTAATTTGTATTATTGTATTATTTTTCTTTTAAAAAAAAATATTTCCAATCCATGTTTGGTTGAATCCATGGATGCAAAACCTCCAGACAGGGAGGACTGACTGCATTGCATGATGTTACTTATGTGTGGAATCTAAAAAAAAAAATTCCAAATATAATATATAGAGACAGAGGGGGAACAAAAGAGTAGTTACTAGAGTTACTAGGGGCAGTGGGGAGGTGGGGAGAAAATTGGGAGCTGTAATCCAAAGAATGCCAAGTAGTAGGATGAACAAATCTCGAGATATAAGGAACAACATGAGGACTATAGGTAATACAATTGTACCACACATGAGATTCATGCTAAAAAAAATGTAGATTATAGCTTCCTTTGCCACAAAAAAAAAAAAAATGGGGAAGTATGTGAAATGGATATGTTAATTTGCTTCACTGCAGCAACATTTTACTATATATGTATTCCAAAAAGTAACGTTGCATACTATAAACACTATAAAATTATAATATAGTAGAAGACTCAGATAACCTAAATAGTACTAATATAGTTATGCACTGCATAATGACATTTTGGTCAACAACAGACTGCAATACAATAGTGATCCACTAAGTTTATAATACCATATTTTTAGTATGCCTCTTCTATGTTTATATATATTTAGACATAAAAATATATTTAGATACACAAATATTTACCATTGTGTTACAGTATTCAATGCAGTAATATGCTGTACAGGTTTTTAGCATAGAGGCCATAGGCTATACCTTATAGCCTAGATGTGTAGTAAGCTATTCTATCTAGGTTTGTGCAAGTATACTCTGATTCTACGATGTCCACACAATGACAATCACCCAGTGACACATTTTTTAGAATGTATCTCCTTGCTAAGAGATGCATGACTTTAATAATAAAACAGGGTAATTAGAAGAGAGGTGACAGGATTTTAGCCTCTCTTTTGAGGAAGGACTGAGGTGAAGTTTGGGAGGCTATGTGCCTTGGAGATTGGATGATGTCATGAAGACAAAGAATTTGAATATGCTACAAAGGGGAAGCTATATTTAGGGGAATTTCTGGGTTTGCTAAACTGCTAGTTCTCCCATGGCCTGTGTGTAGAAAATCGTTATGAATTGAGTTGTCTCCCTTGCAAAATATGTTGAAGCCTCAACCTTCAAGATCTCAGAATGTAACCTTTGGAAATAAGGATTTAATTAAGATAAATGAGGTCATTAGCGTGGGCCCAACATCAACGTAACTGGTGTCCTTGTAAGTAGAAGAAATTTGGACACAGAGACAGACATGCACACAGTCTCTGTGAACATGAAGGCAGAAATCAGGGTGAAGCACCTACAAGCCAAAGAACACTGATGATTGTCAGTAAACTACCATAAGATATGAGAGGCATGAAACAGACTCTCCTTTACAGTCATCAGAAGGAACCAACAGTGATGAGATGTTGATCTCAGATTCCTAGCCTGTAGAACTGTGAGTCAATAAATTACTGTTAAGTCACCAGTATGCGGTATGTTATGGTACCAAAGCAAAGAAATGGAGTAACGAATTATGTAATTACACTTCAGTGTTATCTTGCCTGTTCTATGCATTACCATCACTGCCTAGAAAAAGCCGTGCATGGACAAAAAGCTGATGCTCCTTGTCCTGCTGCCCTGTTAATATGGCCTTGATTGGAGGTTGTTCTACCTTCCCTTTACAGCACGGATAAATAGGGAGTCAAAATACATTTGATTTTAGTTATGTTTCTCAGTAGGTCTCTAACACTGAGTTAATCTTTTAAAATTTGAGTAATGGTTTTCCTATTTATACATTATAAATTAGAAAGATAAAAAGATGCCGAATGAAGGAGACATATCAGGATTTTTTGGGTCACTTAAAAAGTACACATACCTAGGCCTCAGCTCAGCTCTCAAGAATAAAAATCAATAGTTGGGATTCAGACATGTGTATGTATGTATGTATACACACATACATATATATATATATATTTTTTTTTTCTTTTTTTTTTGAGACAGAGTTTTGCTCGTGTTGCCCAAGCTGGAGTGCAATGGCACAATCTTGATTCACCTCAACATCTGCCTCCTCAGTTAAAGTGATTCTCCTGCCTCAGCCTCCCAAGTAGCTGGGATTAAAGGCATGTACCACCATGCCTGGCTAATTTTGTATTTTTAGTAGAGATGGGGTTTCTCCATGTTGGTCAGACATCTGTATTTTTAAGAAGCATTTACAGTTAAATATATTGACAACCCTTCAATGAAGACCATGAGATTTAATACAAAAATTGTTCTCAGCTCCAATTTTGTTCATTCTATGATTATACTGTTGTGTCATGAGTGATATAGACTTGTAGGAACAAGAGTACTCAGAAAAGAATTCATGTATTTATCAACAAAAAATATTTAATGTAAATAGGATTGTAAGCAGCCTTACACAGATGAACATAGATCTGGCACAATGACCTAGAAAGCTATATTTTTAGTTTGGGGCAATAGCTAAAATTCAGAGTTCTTATATTTCATAATATTTTTCTTCCATAATCTACCAGCAAGAGGATGCTTGATGTTTTGTGGCAGTGGCAATTTTAAAATTAATTGATATATTTTCTAAGTGCCCTAATTTCTTTTATACAATTATATATTAAAAGCTGCAAGTTTATAAAAATCTTAGCTTGACAAATATGAGTTCTTTCTTTAAATGCTGAGGGCTGAAAAATGAAATTTAGTACATATGAACTCCTAGAAGCTATTTACCACTTTAACATTTAACAGCCATACATTAACATTTAAAGAGTCATAAAAAAATCTACATCTATAAGCGATTTTACTTAATAGGCTAGCCATATGCATTCTATGCAATAGAAGGGAACAGCACTATTAAAATGTATACTGAACTCAGTAAAAGTAATTTATACAACTAGAGCTCACTTGATGATTAGAGGGCAAATTATAGGTTATATGTGATGGTTTTATCTGTCCCTAAAAATTATTGTTGCCACATTGCCCCCAATAATTAGAAGTGACCTACTGACTGACTGGAGGCAGAGGTATGGATGGGATGACCTTTCAAAGTCACCTTGAAATGATCATGATTAATTTCGAAGCAACATTTAGTAAATGATAGAATAAGCCACAGATCTGTGAGTTGAAACCATTTCATGTTGAAGTAATTGCGACATAGTTCTCTAAAANAAAAAAAAAAAAAAAAAAAAAAAACAACAAAAAAACAAACAAAACTCAGCATGCCTTTTTATGAAATATATGATAAACAAATCAACAATTAATTTTGTGACAACAGTATAGAGAGGAAATCAAAATCCTCAAATGAATAAAGTAATGAGAATAAAACAAATCAGTCTTGCACAATTTATCTACATCTTTCTCCTTTGATATTGAAATACACCCTGGTAAGGCATAAGAAAGTAGAATAATATTTAACTGTAATTTCATCCACATAGCATCCTAGTATACAAATCCATTTTTGGTCTTCGAGAATTTTGTATCATTTCTGTGAGAACTGATTAACAAAAGAACAAAATAATTTGAAATAGAAAATGGAAGCAAAGCAGATGGCAATGAGGCAGTGAGGTCTGTTATAGTAAAAGTTTTGAAAGAAGAAACAAACCGGTAAGAGGAAAGTATTCCTGAGCTTTATTGCCTCTGCTCTCTGATGCTGATAGAAACAGAGCTAGGGAGACAGAAATCAACAACTGAGGAGTCGTGTAAGCAGAAAGACATTAAATCCTGAGTAAAGAAACAGACACAGGAGAAAAGCTTTTTATGACGTTTAGTATCTACAAGAAGATATGTTTCTAAGTGTTTCCTTAATATAATTGTGAACTGAGTATCAGACATAAGCTATCACAGATTGGTGAGCAGCAATCACTAGTATAACAATTATTATTAATTTAAAATGTAAAATATGCCTGATACTGTCTTAATAATTTATAGAGCTATTATTTTATTTTAGCATATCAAAACTACACATACTAATGCCTTTTATATGTTCATACTTAACCTGATATTCCAAAGTTTTAAAATAAAATACATTTTATTGCTTCATAGAAATAAACTGTAACACTCATATACTGACGATGGGAGTTCAAAATGGTACCGTTTTCCTTGAAAAGAATTCAACAGTTTGGTAAGTAAAATTAAATCTATACTTACCACATGATCGAGGCCTTCTGCTGTTAGACATTTACCCAAGAGAAATGAAATCATTTGCTTATGCAGAAACCTGTACATGAGTGTTTATGGTAGATTTATTCATAATAACCCCACAGTGGGAACAACCCCAATGCTCATCCACTAGTAAATGGATAAACAAATTGTGACACAGCTCTACAATGGAATACTATTCAGCAATAAAAGAGGATCTACTACTTATAAATGCAAAAACGTAAGTGACTCTCAAAAAAAAAAAGCATTATACAAAGTTAAAGAAACCAAATGCAAAAGGCAAAAGACTGTATGTATTTATATAAACACATATGTATTTATGTGTCATTCAAAAAAAGGCAAACTATAGGAACAGAAATCTGATCAGGAGTTTCCAGGGATTTGGGGTGAGGAGAGGGAATTGACTACCAAAGGCACATAGGAAGTTTATTGGGATGATGGAAATGTCCTATATCTCAATTGTTATGTTGGATACACAGTAGTACACATTAGTCAGAGCTCATTAAGTATACACCTAAAATAGATGAATTTATTATAATACAATCAACTTGAATTTTTTAAAAAAGTGTTATATAAATAAGAACGTAAGAGTTATCTATTATCTCACCACTCAGAGATATTTGCTAGCAAACTATTTTTCTAATCATTGTTTTTCTTTTTTTTGGTTTATGTACATGCAGGAATTTTTCTAACAAAAGTGGGTCTGTATATTATATTCTACAGTAATTCATAATTATTTTCAATTAAAAATGTATAGTGTATATCTGTGGTTTTAAAAAAGCATTTTCATAGCATAATATTCTATAGATGTACTATAACTTATTTATTTAAATGATTATTGTATCTAAGCTGCTTCAAAGTTGTGCAACCATGAGTGAATAGTTTCATATATACAATCTTTATATGAACCATATGCAATCTTTTGGCAATTTTCTTGGAATAAATTCCTATATGTTAACTTTCAGAATACAGGTCTAGACAAGTTAAAATTTTTGTTACAAAGTTGAAAATTATTTTCTAACAAGGTTCTGTAAAACAGGAATCCCCAACTCCCAGGCCACAGACCTGTACTGATCCATGGCCTGTTAGGAACCCAGCTGCACAGCAGGAGGTGAGCGGCCAGCCAGTGAGCATTACCGCCTGAGCTTCACCACCAGTCAGATCAGAGGGGGCATTAGATTCTCATAGGAGCACGAACCCTATTATGAACTGTGCGTGAAAGGGATCTAGGCAGCCTGCTCCCTTTGAGAATCTAATGCCTGATGATCTGAGGTGACGATGTTTTGTCCTGAAACCATCCCTCCAATGCCCCCCTGATCATGGAAAAATGTCTTCCACAAAAACTGGTTCCTGGTGCCATAAAGGCTGGGGACTGATGCTATTAAACTACATTCCTACCAACAATATTAAAAGCTGCTTATTTTTATGCCTCCCTTACAGAATATGATTATCATTTAAAATATCTTTAAAAGATAGCAAGTTCCTCAATCCCTATCTACATTCATGAACAAAAATCTACTCATGTTAAAGGTCTAACTGAAATGCCTCAACAACTCACTCATTCAACAGTAAACACATTATTCATCTCATATCTGGATTAGATTTTTTTTTTTAATATAAATGTTTTCCTATGACCTGTTACTGATAGATTTAAATATTCAAATATGTTTCCCTCTTTCCTTGAAGTTTCGAGTCAGTTGCTCTTCAGATTCATTTTCCACTCTTTTCATGAGGACCTCCTTGAACTTGATCACCTGGGCTCCCTACCTTCCAGCCTCCAGATGGAATTGAAGAAGAGGAGAGGTCATTGTCCTGAGGGCAGGAGAGAGAGACTGGGGTAACTGATCTCCCACTTCCTCAATACCAGGCCATAGTTGAGGCAAAAGATACTTCCTTCATCCTTTAGTATTATTCCCTTTGGGTAGCTTCTTTTCCAGAGCTATAGCTCTCCTTGCATTCTGGCTACTCTGTCCCCTTCAGGCATACCAGCTGTTAGTCACTGCTAGTCCCTGGGTCTCTTACCCCTTTTCACACTTCGGTGAAAAGTGTACTTATAAAAATTATCTTCATTTAATAACTTTATTTTTTTTTCCTGTTGGAACCCTATGTGATACAGGGATGAATGACAGAACAATAGCAAGAGCTTAAATAACAAATTCTATGCTAGGCCGTAAACAAATAGGAGAGGATTTACTCAAAGAAATTATGTCAGATCAATAGTCAAGTTATATTTACTATAGCCAAAGCCCTTGGAGGTATTTATGCAATAGTAAACACCTAAACAGAATCATGAAAATTGACAGGAACTAATCTAATAGGATACAGGTTGAATCCAATAGCGTTTAGAAAAGAATGAAAGAAAATTATATACAATGATTGAATTGAAATAAAAAATTCTTAATAAATAGTTATCTGTAGGAATGACAGGTTTAGCAAATAAAAATACAGGATGCCCAGTCCAATTTGCATTTCAGATAAATGGTAGATAATTTTTTAGTATGTTATCTGAAATGCAAATTTAACTTGGCCCTCTGTCTTTTCTCTGGCAAGCCCATTCTTGTGCATAATTTATTAACACAGTCTATTACTTTTCAAAATCTCTTATGATTTGCCTACTAAACAATCAACAAGGTGCAGATGACCTGGTGACAGATGAGGTCAAGTGGATCAAGAACTAGTGTATAGGAGACTAATGGGTAGAAGGAACTGTAAAAGGAAGCAATTCACCCAAACAACATGCTACCATGGGAGTGACCTGTTTGTTGACGGAGAGAAAGAGAGAGAAAAAAGAATGATTGTGTATATGGAGTCACTAATATGAATTCTGGGGATAAGTGCAGTCAGGGTGTTTTCAGAACAAATTTTAACAAACAGGAAAATGTATGAAAGTTCAATATGTGACATGGAATTTTGATCAGAAAATCTAGAAAATGAAAATTGTGGTTAGAGAACATAGATAAGTGTGAAATTAAAAATCTGTGTCAAGATTAGTCAAATTAGTCAAAACTGTGGGCACAAACAGAAGTAGTGGTAAACATAAAAGGCAGTCCAAAAAGTGAAATACAAATAATAGTTGCTTGGAAGTAGAGACAACTGACTTATACTTCTAATATGGCCTTGAGTAAACCTCAATCTCCCCAGGCTCTATTAGTTTAACTACAAAATGAATAGGCAGTTAGGTAGACTTTATTTTAAATTGCAGCCTTAAAAACCTATGCTCCATAATCTAGGATTCCAAATGGAATTGGACCCAAGAGAACAATGGGTGAATTTTTTTCAGACAGTAAAGCCATGTGATTGTATTAGAATCAGAAATAACTGATGACATTGTTTGGATGTCTTACCTCTCCAAATCCCATGTTGACATTTGATCTCCAATGTTGAAGACAGGGGCCTATTGGGAAGTGTTTGGGTCATGGGTGCAGATCCTTCATTAATGTGTTGGCGCTCTCTGCAAGGTAACAAGTGAGTTCTCACTCAGTTAGTTACTATGAGATCTGATTGCTATAAAAGACTCTGGGACCACCCTCCTCTCTCTCGTTTCCTCTTAAGCCATATGACACCCTTGCTCCCCTCTTCACCTTCCTCCATGAGTAAAACTTTCAAAGGTCTTACCAGAAGCTAAGCAGATACTGCTGCCATTCTTGTAAAGCCTGGAGAACCACGAGCCAAATGAACCTCCTTTCTTTATAAATTACCCAGACTCGGGCATTCCTTTATACCAATACAAAATGGATTTATATAACATGGCTGGCTTGGACAACACTAAGTTAGAAAAAAATTATATGCCCATCCTGGGACAGGGGTCTCAGCTGTCTGCTCTTTGCTTCTGTTCTAAGTGCTCTCCCAGTTTGGGCAGATCATCAATGAAAGGTTTTCCTTCTGTTTGAATGAGACAGGCTTCTAACACTGCCCCAAACTGCTAATTGTGGCACAAATAGAGAGATAAACCAGATGAAGAAATTCTATCAATTTTAACTATGTGGAAGAGAAAGACAAAACATTAACTTATAATTTAGTTGACAAAATATTAATTAATTTAGTTGTTAAAACAGTAAAAAAAAAAATTATGATTAAAAACCTTGAAGACTAAAGGCTTTGCCCAATTAGAAGGAAAAGACGAGGAGAACATCTCTGATCTCTCTCCGCCCTCCTTTCTCATATGGCATTAGGCTTTGACACATATGCCATCTCACTGTGTCCCTTCCCGTACGCCATCACGTTTTGACTCAGATGTAAGAGGTAGGAAGATGACTTGAGTTATACCTAAAACCAGGTATAAGCTAGGAAACATGGCTTACAGAGGATTTCAGCAAATGTCGCAGTGGATCGTGAGAAGAGTTTCAACAAGGAAAAAGTGAAATTAAACCATAACAGAAATGCACTCCACTTTCTCCAAATAAATAAGTAAAGGAATTGCCTATTCCATAAAAAGGGAGGAGCAAGGCAAGTTGTAGATTGTGGCAATGACAAAAAATATGGAAATATAACAGCCTGTTAAATGAACTTTCCCATGAAAGACCAAGTAAAAAATAGCTACTATGTTCCAAAGTGCTAAATCACAGTGTAATGCAAAATTTTTAACCCCCCCCCCCAAATTACTAAATCTTCCACTAACACCAATATTTCAAAAGGATCAGGAGTCAGAGATTGAGTGGAAGGAAGGATTTTAAAAATAAATCCATTGGCAAGAGCTTTTCCGTGAATCTCACCTTCTTCTGGAGTGAGGAGTGGGAGATTCCTCATTCTCACGATTATCCCAAGAAAGAGAATTCTAAGAAAACATTCTGAGACCTGTGATGTTTGGGGAATCCACAGATCTGGTATTTGATTTATATAAAAATCTGAAGGACAAGAGATTGAATGAAGAAATCTATGGCCACAGAGAGGACTACATTTTTTAAAGTAATAAAATTCTAGAAAATAATAAGTTGAAAGGATATACGGATGATTTCCATGGACTAGAATTCAGCAACAAACCACAGCAAGAAATTATGGGCTTATCTTTGATTCCATTAAAGGGGGGTCATTTAAATGTGTTAATTGACTTCAGCAGAAAAATACAAGACTTATTTCTAGATGCCCACAGATTGCAGAAAGAGAAGGGAACTTCAAACCACAAGCAAAGTTATCACTCTATCAAGGAAACTGCATGTAAGAGATTCTTGAAATATGAGTGGAAGCCTCAGAAGAAGACAGCCCACAAAATATGACTCAACTTTAAATATCTGGTATGTCCAGAGAAAGGATAAACGAGCTCATAACAGTATCAGAAAAGTAGGAACCTTTATCTGGCCTTTTTCTTCTTTACATCTCTGCTCTCTAAATAGGGAAGGGTCAGATGTTAGACAGAGAAAGATAAAGAGGAGTCTATGGGGAAAGAGAATAAGTCTACTAAACTCCATCCCTACCTATGTACTTCCCAAGTACTGAAGCAGAGGCGAGGACTGAGATATCTTCAATGTTAAATCAAATTTAGTTTTGAAGTAACAAACCTCCCATTTTAATTGTTGAATTGAGAATGTTTTGCAGCTTGAAATAGGATTTGTTTTTTAAGCTTAGAGTAACTGTAAAAGTCATGGAGCCCACTCAAGTTTTTAACCCGTACAAGAGAAGAACTGGCTGTTCAGAGTACATTTCAAAGAACAATAGAAAACAAAAATAGAATTGTCTTGTAATTACATCTCATAAGTGTAAGGCCAGTTGCCTCGCTGGGAGCTTGGACACGCCCATCCCTCTCTACGCCTGAAAACTACATCACCAGAATCTGCACTCAGCATCTAGCTACTCCATGCCCACCTCTGCACTCAACACTAGACTCTGCGTTTGGCACCAAGCCCACCGTTGGAAATCCCCTCTGCACTCAGCACCGGGATCTGCACTCAGCACCAGGATCTGCACTCGACACTAAACTCTGCACTCGGCACCTAGCCAGCCGTTGGAAAACCCTGCCAAAATTTAAAAGAAGCCCCGCTCACCAGAAATCCCGCCTATACCTATAGCAGCTTGCCAAGTCCACATCCTGTTTCTCCACAGCCAATCAAAACGCCTACCCTCCTTATATAACCCCATGCCTGAGAGGAGTCAGGTGCAACTTCTCTGGCCCCTTTTCCCTGGACCATAGAACCTCGCCTGGGAGCTGATTATTGGCATCTAATTGTTCTCATGCAGGCCTCAGTTTCCTCATTTTAAACTCGGCAATAAACCTTACAGAGAATAGACCTTACAATAAGTCCTGTTAATCAAACTACAAGTTGTTACGTCTAGAGCAAAATTACTCCTGAATAAGAAATTGAAACTTGTGTTTTTATATTATGCTTGTATCAGTCAGGATCTTGGTACCTTTTGAGATAGCATACTCAAAAAGTTAATTGAAGAAGTGTAATGAATAAATTATTTACAAAACTTTGGGCAGGCAGAGTTAGGTACAATGAACAGGAATGGTTTTAATTTTAAACCATTCCTCTTCATTTTACCTAACCCTTCATTTTACCTAACCCTGCCTGCCCAAAACTAGCAACTCTGTTGCTAGTTTTCTGCTAACAACAGCAGGAAATTAAAACCACCCCTAACTAAAAGGCATAATAGAAGGAAGGAGCTACAGGAAAGAAGACAGACATATCATTGTTGTGAAGATACACCATACTAGCTGTAGTTTCTACTGAAAGAGATGCAGCCAATTCACTACAAAACAATAGTTAATGGTACAACATTAAACTACTTCCCTCAAATGGTGGGAAAAAGTCAAGGATGTCTGTTCCCATCTGAGTATTTAATATGATTAAGTTTGTACTAGCCAGTATAATTAGGCAAGAAAAAATTTTTAAAGCATAAAGATGAAAGGAAAAAGAAAATTCTTTATTTACAAATCATATGATTTTTCTATTTACAAAATGCTAAGGAATCTACAAAGCAACTACTCTGATTCCTAAGTAAATTTAGCAAGTTTGCAAAATAAGTCAATTTACAAAATCAATTCACTTTCTATAGGATAGCTGCAAATAATTTGAAAATAAATTAAAAATCTATTCATATTAGCATCAAAAATCATGAACTACTTAGGAATAAAATTAATAAAAGTATTAAAATACCACTGCACTAAAACCCACAGAATATTACTGAGATCGGTTGAAGAAGACCTAAATAAATTGATAGATACACAATATTCACGAGACTCAATTTCACTAAAATATCAGTTCTCCCAAATTGTTCCATACCTTCAACTTAAACCTAATTATAATTCCAGTAATCTGTTTCAAAACATGATTTTACAAGTTGATTTAAACATCTAATTAAAATGCTAAAGCCAAATTAACCAAAACAACCTTGAAGAATATCAGGATATATGGCAACTGCCTTTAAGACACTATGAAACAGCAGTGATCAAGAGAGCATGACATTGGGATAAAGTCAGACAAGTAGTTAGATAAAACAAAACAGAGTCCAGAAATACATCCACATGTTTATGGTCAATTAATAATAAAAAAAAAACTTGTCAAACATTTTATTTAGTTTTAGATTTACAGAAATTTTTGAAGCTATTACAGAGAGAAATAGAAATTATACACCTTACACCCAGTTTATTATTAACAACTT
The DNA here is from genome assembly GCF_001604975.1 of Cebus imitator. Taxonomy (NCBI): domain Eukaryota; kingdom Metazoa; phylum Chordata; class Mammalia; order Primates; family Cebidae; genus Cebus; species Cebus imitator. The sequence continues at coordinate 12,905,642 of NW_016107342.1, read as the reverse complement.
ACCTGGGATGCTACATTTACCAGAATTAATTAACTAATATTGATGCATTTTATTAACTTAAACCATAATTATTCAGGTTTTCTTCATATTTCCCTGACATTCATGTACTATTCCAAGATTCCATATAGGATAATATGTTTAGGAACACAGATACAAATTACATCAAACTTTCCTTCGAAACCATGAAAACCAGAAGACAGCAGAGTGAAACTTAAAAGTATTGAAAGAAAATACTCACCAACATAGAAAGGTTTATCCAGTGAAATTTTTGTTCAAAAATAGAAGTGTAAAGAAGACTCTCAGATAAAGAAAAATGGAGGAAATGTGTTCCCAGTAGACCTGCCTTGCAAAAAATATTGAAAGAAGTTCTTTCACATGATCATGTCTTTTGCAAGGGCCTAACAGTGCTGGTGGTAATTATCCCTAGCAAACCAACAGAGGAACAGAAAACCAAATACCGCATATCTTCACTTATAAGTAGGAACTAAATGATGAGAACACATGGACACATAGAGGAGAACGACACATACTAGAGCCTTTGGGAGGGTGGAGGTTGGAAGTAGCGAGATGATTAGGAAAACCCACTAATGGGCAGTGGATTCAATACATGGGTGGTGAAATAATCTGTACATTAAGCCCCCATGACACAAGTTCACCTATGTAACATACCTGAATTTGTACCCCACACTTAAAACAAAAGTTAAAAATAAGTTATTTTAAAAGAAGACAAAGAGATAGGTCAGAAATTTAGGAACTTGGTTCTGTATAAAGAAAGAAAGTGCATCTGAGAAGATTAAGTGCAGTAAAATAAAATCTTCCCATTTCTTAATTGATCTAATATAACAGTATAGTCAAAGGAATAATCGCAACAATGTATCAAGTGATAGCAGTTTACAGGTATGTGAAATGAAAGACAGCAATATTGGTAGGGAGGGGCAAAAACTTGGGAATATTCTGTTATAAAGGAGGGTCACTATGAAGCACTATAACGTTATTTGAAAAGGGACTTGGATTAGTTGAAAGCGTATATCGAATACTCTAGAACCATATTTTTTAAATTTAAAATATATATATAATTGTTATTCAAGGAGAAGAGGGTGAAAAAAGAAAGAGGAAAAGAAAATTTTACAAAACCAAAATTTAAAAAAGAAACAAGAGCAACAAATAGGAAACAGCTGCAAATCGCATACTCCCTCAACGATTTGTATATGAACGTTCACAGTTCACAGTAGTTTTACTGATAATAGTTAAAAACTGGAAACAACCAAGTGTACATCAGCAGGAGATGGGAATCCAAATCATAGCATATTCATAAAATGGAACACTATCTAGCAGTCAAGAAGCACAACCTGCTAATACACTAACACATGCAACAACATGGATGAATCTCAAAACATTATTTGGATGGCAAAAAGACAGACACAAAAAAGTTCATACTTTATCATTTCATTGATATATTATTGTAAAACGAATAAAGCTAATCTACAGAATGAGAAAGCTATAAATCCTTGACTTTTTAGAAGATTGTCTAGAAAATAACATAATACTGCTTCTGTAAGAATGATGTAGAATGATACTATATCTTGATGGGACTGTATTACTTGGAAATATGCAGATATTAAAACTTATGGAATAGTATGCTTAAGGTTTATGCAATTTACTTACATAAATTTACTTAAAGAGAGAAAATAGAGCTTGAAACAAATATTGCCTCCAGTTTGCAGATTTCCAAAAAAGATGAAAAAGAAGAATTTTATTGGCTCATGGGATTGAAAATACCTTCCATAGATTTTATTTTAGGACAGGATTTATATAGTAGTAAATACAATTCTATGAAAAATCTGGTTTCTCTCTTTCTACAGAATTCTTCACATTAGCTTCACTCTCAGGTTCCTTGGGGTGTTCCACAGGAAATAGGAAGTTCTTTTTTTAAATCAAAATGAATGCCTTAGCTTGAGATTTTGTATTTTTATTCCATTCTATCCAGAAGGAAAGGGAGCCCCTTTCAGAAGTAACCTTAGAAAACAGAAGTTTCTGTTTCATTAGAGTCCTGGGAAATATTACTGTACTTCACATCTCAACAGCTCTGATCTGTTATTACTATCTTTACATGCGGAAAGTAAGGTCAAAAAATTAAATACAGAAAAATAAGTAAGAATAGAAAAGTCTTGGCAGTGTACAGTGGTGGCTTGTATCTGTAATCCCAGCACTTTGGGAGGCTAAGGCAGGAGAATTTGAGGGCAGAGGTTCAAGACCAGCCTGGGCAATATAGCAAGGCTCGTGTTGCAACAACAACAAAATAGTTGGCTGTGGTGGTGTGTGCCTAGAGTCCTAGCTACTTAGAAGGCTGAGGTATAAGGATCCCTTGAGCCCAGGAGTTCAAGGTTACAGTGAGTTATGGTTGTCACACTTCACTCCAGCCTGGATGACAGAGCAAGACCCTGTTTCTAAAATAAAGTTGCTCAAAGAAAATCTAGGCTCTAATCTCAGAAGGATGAGAATTAGGGGCTGAGAGAAGAAATGTTACAGTTGAAAACAATTAATTTATTGCTTTTCATGTTAACTCAGAACACTGGTTTTAAATTTCAACAGGTCTAGCATTTTAATTAGCATTTGAATGTAACTAGGATGTAATTTAAAATTCAGGTAACATTGTGACCCAGTTAGGTAGTAAACAGTGGACTTTTGTTAAAGACTTACAAAGCAGGTGGGTAGCAAACATGAAACTATTAAATTATCTTAATTGCTATATATGCTGTCAATGAATTAATAATATGGTGATTATCAGGTCAGGTCAGGTACACTTTCTATTATTCAAAGTAGGTACAATATAATCCTTTAATTAATTAGAAAGATTAAATCAGTTCAAAGTTAAAATGAATTTCTGAATGTAAAAATCTGTATTACTTATGAGGTGATTTCACTATGAGAGTTATGAGAGCAAGGTAGAGTCCTGCCATTTTAGCATCATCATTTTGCCTCCTACACATTTAAATTACATTTACATAAACCAAATTGTACTATGATTAAATCAATACAAGTCCAACAAACTTCATTCATATTGTTTGTTGCCAGAACGTTGACCATCATAAACAATATATCCTTAACTATTTTTCCTAGGGAACTTAGAATACTGAAATAATTATTTTTTGTTGTTATGATGTAAGATGAGACCTTAGAAATAGCAAATGCCAATCAGGATTTTCTCTGACAGAATTTGGATATCATTGTACTCCATATCATGGTGAAGGATCACATAAATACTACATCAAATGATGAGGCAAAATACTGCGCTGAAAAAGCGGAAGTAGAAGGAAGTGGTTGGAATGGTTTATTGCCCAGCAGAATAGAGGTATATTTACATGAACCAGAAACTAAGCTATCTTAAGGAAAAAAAAAAAGACATTAAAATTTCTTGAATAAAGGGGAGAGAAACCACAAGATCATAATCAAGTGTTTTACAATATGACGCTAATTTCCTGGTTAATTTTCAAGTCAAGCAATTAGTTTTTTAAAAAACACACTAAATAGTCTCAAAATGACTATAAATTATTTGCAATTTCCTGTCATCAGCTATTCTAATAAAAGCTGAATATAACGCAGTATTCTGTAGAAAACACTGATGTTATTCAACTGTTAAACTCCATTTGGCCCTCTGTAGTATTCCCGAGTTCCTTAGCTGAAAAAAACACACAAATGGAAGCATAAATCACCTTTGTGTCTTCTTCCAAGTTCTCCTGACTCTACATGTACATTCCTTGCTATGATTCTGCCTATTCCACCACCTGCAAAGTTGAATTTGGAGGAAAAATAGGGGAAAGTCTGTATATACTCAAATGGGACATACGTAGGTTGTCCCCCCAGCATCCATTTCCTGCTTCCTTCTCCTTAAGGGTCACCCACATTTCCAACTCTCCAGACTACCATTCAGATAAATTTTAGGTAATTCTTGCCAATCAGAACCAATGGAACTTAACTCCATGTGCAGGTGCAGACAACTTGGAACTCAAAGAGGAAATTCTGAGGACTGCAAGAAGACTTAGCAAGGAAGAAAATTATACTAGTTCTTCAATGTATCGGTTGTGCTGTTGGGTACCATTAAATTCCCCCTTCCTTTTTTTTTCTGCTTACACAGTGTGGGTCAGATTTCCTATTTCTTGCAACTACATGAATTTGGATACATATGCATTCAGAAACAAATGCATTCACAGAAAAAGCATTTAGATACATATGCATTCACAAAAAAAAAAAAAAAAAATACCCACATATTTGCCCCTAGGGGAATGCCGTTTAAAAAAAATTGACTTTTATTTTAGATTCTGGAGGTACAGGTGCAGGTTTGTTAGATGAGTATTATGCAGTGCCGAGGTATAGGGAACAACTCATCCTGTCACCCAGGTAGTGAGCACAGTACCTGATAAGAAGTCTTTCAGCCCTTGTGCTTCTCTAATAGTCCCCAGTGACTGTTGTTCCCATTTTTATTACCATGTAGACTCAATATTTACTTCCCACTTGCAAGTGAAAACATGCAGTATCTGATTTACCATTTCTGCATTAATTGGCTTAGGAGAGTGGCTTAGAGGAGCTCCATTCATTTTCTGCAAAGGACACGACTTTGTTCCTTTTCACAGCTGTGTAGTATTCCATGATATACATGTACCACATTTGCTTTAGCCAACCCACCATTGATGAGCACCTAGGTTGATTTCATGTCTTTGCTATTGTAAAGGCACATACAAGTGCATGTGTCTTTTTGGTAGAAAGATTTAGTTTCTTTGACATATATATATAAATATATATATAGGTATATATACACACACATCTAGTAATAGGATTGCTGGGTTAAATTGTAGTTATATTTTTATTTCTTTGAGAAATCTCCACACTGCTGTCCACAGGGAATGAACAAATTTACATTCCCACCAACAGTGTATAAGCCTTCCCTTTTCTCTGCTGTCTCAGCAACATCTGTTATTTTTTGACTTTTTAATGATAGCTATTCTGACTGGAGTGACACAGTATCTCATTATGGCTTTGACTTGCATTTCTCTGATGATTTGTGATGTTGAGCATTATTTTCATAAGTTTGTTGGTTGCTTGCATGTCTTCTTTTGAGAAGTGTCTGTTCATGTCCTTTGGCTCCTTTTTAATGAGATTGCGTTTTGCTTGTTAAGCCTTTATAGATTCTGACTATTAGATATATCAGAAGCATAGTTTGCAAATATTTTCTCCCATCTATTTACTCTGTTGATAGTTTCTTTTGCTTTGTGGAACCTCTTTAGTTTAATTAGGTTGCATTTTTCAACTTTTGTTTCTGCTGCAACGGTTTTTGAGGACTTAGTCATAATTTCTTTGCCAAAGCTGATATTCAGAATAATATTTCCTACATTTTCTTTCAGGTTTTTAATAGTTTTAAATATTGCATTTAAGTCTTTAATCTATCTCTAGTTAATTTTCCTATATGGTGAAAAGTATTCATCTGCATATAGCTAGCCATCTAACCCAGCACTATTTATTGAATCGGGAGTCCTATCCCTGTTGCTTATTTTTGTTGACTTCGTCAAAAATCAGATGGCAATAGGTGTGAAACTTTATTTCTAGTTCTCTATTCTGTTCCTTTGGTCTATATGTCTGTTTTTTTGTACCAGTACTATGCTGTTTGGGTTATAGAAAGAAGCCTCATAATATAGTTTGAAGTTAGGTAATGTGATGCCTCCAGCTTTGTTCCTTTTGTTAGCATTGCTTGGACAATTCAGGCTCTTTTTTGTTCCATATGAATTATAGAGTTTTTTTCTAATTCTGTGAAAAATGGCATTGATAGTTTAATAGGATTAGCATTGAATCTGTAGATTGCATTGGACTGGACAGCTATTTAATAACATTGATTCTTCCAAATCACGAGCATGAGGTATTTTTTTACATTTATTTTTGTCATCTGTGTCTTTTTTCAGCAGTGCTTTTTAGTTCTCCTTGCAGAGATCTTTGGCTTCCTTAGTTAGATGTATTTTCTCGTTTATTTTTTTTTGTGGCTATTGTAAATGGAATTGCATTCTTCATTTGGCTTTCGGCTTGAATGTTATTGGTGTGTAGAAATGCTAATGATATTGTATGTCAATTTTGTATCTTGAAACAGTACTGAAGTTGTTTATCAGTTCATGGAGGCATTTGTAAGTGTCTTTCAGTATTTAAAGTATAGAATCGTTTAGTCAGTGAAGAGAGAGAGTTTGATGTCTTCTTTTTCAATTTAGATACTTTTTCTTTGTTTTTAGACATGTCTTGCTCTATAATCTGGCTGGAGTGCAGTGGCAGTCTCAGCACATAGCAACTTTGTAGTTTTTTTTTGTCTTACCTGAGTGCTCTGGCTAGGACTTCCAGTACTACGTTGAACAGGTGTGTTGAGAGTCGGCATTCTTGTCTTGTTCTAGTTTTAAAGAAGAATGCTCTCAACTTTTGCCTGCTGGGTATGATATTGGCTGTGGGTTTGTTAGAGACGATTCTTATTATTTTGAGGTATTTTCCTTTGATACCTATTTTTTGAGAGTGTTAATCACAAAGGATGTTGCATTGTACTGAAAGCTTTTTCTGAATCTAGTGACATTATAATTATTTTTGTTTGTTTTTAATTCTATGTGGTAGAACACCTTTTTGTTTGCATATGTTGAATCAACTTTGTATTTCAGAAATAATGCCTACTTGACTATTGTGAATTAACTTTCTGTGTGCTGCTGCATTTGGTTTAGTAGTATTTTGTTGAGGATTTTTGTGTCTATGATCATCAGTGATATTGGTTTGTAGTTTTTTTGTTCTTTCCTTGAGACTTTGTCAGATTTTGGCATCAGGATGATGCTGGCTTCATGGAATGAGTTAGAAAAGAGACTCTCCTCAATTTTTTGGAAGAGCTTCAGTAGACTGGTACCACCTCTTCTTTGTACATCTGGTAGAATTTGGTTATTTGTCTATCTAATCCAGGGATTTTTTTTTTTTTTTTTTGGTTGGGAGGCTTTTTAAATTACTGAATTAAGTTTGGAACTCAATATTGGTCTGTTCAGGGATTTACGTTATACTGATTCAATCCTGGGAAGCTATGTGTTTCCAGGATTTTATCTGTTTCTTCTAGAATGTCCAAAATAGGGAACTAATTTCTCCTGGCTTGTAAGGAATCTGCTGGGATGTCTTTTAGCCTAATAGGTAAGTGATCTGAAACTTTTCTGTAGCTGCCTTTAAGATTTTTTTCTTTCATGTTAACCTTGGAAAGTCTGATGACTCTGTGCCTTGGGGACGGTCATCTTTTATAGTATCTTATGGTTGGGGGAGAGGTCTGTGACTTTCTTAAACTTTCTTGTCAACTACTCTAGCGAGATTGGAAAAATATTGTGCACTATTCCTCAGATATGTTTTTCAAGTTGCTAGCTGTCTCTCCTTCTCTCTCAGAAATGCAAAAGAATTGTAAGTTAGTCTCTTTATATAATGCCATATTTCTTGGAGGCTTTGCTCATTTTTAAAATTCTTTTTTATTTATTTTTGTCTGAATGGATTGACTGGAAGAACTGATCTTTGAGCTCTAAAATTCTTTCCTCAGCTTCGTCTAGTCTGTTGTTAAGGCTTCCAATTGTATTTTAAAATTCTTTTAGTTATTTTCTCGTTTCCAGAAGATCAACTTCTTAAATTTGCAATGTCATCTTTCAACTATTGGATCATTTTATTGGCTTCTTTAGATTGGATTTCAATTTTCTCCTGAATCATGTTATGGTTCCTTGCCGTCCAGATTCTGGATTCCATGTCTGTCATTTCAGACATTTCAATCTAGTTAGGATCTTTTGCTGGAGAGCGAGTACAACTCTTTAGGGGAAAGAAACACTGTTTTTTTTTTTTTTTTAATTTCCAGAGTCTCGTGCTGATTCCATTTTATCTAAGGTGGCTGGTGTTTCTTTTCCTTTAGAAATTGCTGTTATCTGGATTTTTTTTGGGGGAGGGGAGATATTTTTTTCCCTCGAGGATTTGACTGTGGTGTTTAGATAACTGACTTCATTTCTGGGTGCTTTCAGAGGGCCAAAGCCCTATATGTGCTCCATAGTTGTGGCTAGCTTCCTGCATTGGGTTTCACTGACATTGGGAAGCTAAAGAAATTTATTTCTGTTTGTTGGTGTTAGATGGTGCTTAAGAGTATGAACAGGCACATAGTCTTGCTCTTAGTAGTGCTGCTCTTGTATTTCAGTGAATATGCATCAGTGCTCTGGGGAAGATGAGATGGTGGACAAACAAGGGATGATTGTCTTATGAAGTTCATTCCTGGAAGAGGCCCCTCCAATCATTTATACCGTGCCCACATTTCCTTATACCCAAGAGGAGCCCTGGTGGGCTGCACTCCTCCCTCCTTTAGAGTTGGCCTGAGGTGATGGTTAGATTACCAAGAGATGCAACTTCCTGGGGACCTCTTAGCTTTGTAGAGTCAGAGCTGGATATGGGTATGTCTGTGGGTGAACTGGTAGTGCAGTGGGCCAAAGATGGAGGAATTCCAGACAGTGTGGTGGTGCTGTGGGTGTGTAGTTGCTATGGCACCCACAGTCAAAAGTTTTTAGCTCAGCAGATGGCTGCTGTGTGGTCTACCCAGCTTGCTTAGGGTCTGGGTCCCTGGACCAGGTCTCCCTCTGGTACTGCCCCAGGAGCAAACCTGTCCGGCTAGATTTGTCCCAAGCCTTCCACAACCAGATGGACTGTTCCAGGTGTCCAGGGCCTCGGGGCTCTGTTGGGCAGAAGCTGTGGCTGGCTAATAGGCTGCATCCTTCCCCAACTGCTCTTGTAGAGGGAGGGATGCTCAGCTCCTGCAATGTGTGTTCTGAGGATTGTCTCAGCTCCTCCCCCTCAGACTCAGCTCCTCCCCCTCAGGCTGGGCGCTGGGATTGGAGGGTCTCAGCTCTGCTGCTCCCACCCCAGTACTAGTCTGCCTTCCCAAGCTGTGGCTTGGAGGATAGCTGGGTGCCTGCCTCTTTCCTCTAAAACAGCAAGTCTGGGAAATCCTGGGGTGAGTCGGGTCACCCCAACCCCAGTTGCTGGTAGAGACTGAGACTAAAGCATCACTTAATAAACCCCCAAGTGCCCCCCCAAAAAAATTACTCCCAGACCTCTGGCAAAACAGGTGAGACTGTGGAGACTGTGCTATGTGTTTCTCATAGGTATGCATTGAACGAAGTAATAAATGAAAAATAATTGAGCAAATACTTCTTAGACATTGTATTAATTTGCTAGGGCTGCCATAACAAAGTGCCACAGAATGGAATAGGCTTAAACAACAGAAAGTTATCTTCTAACTGTCAGGGAGACTAGAAATCTTAATTCAAGGTGTTGGCAGATTTAGTTTCTTCTGAGACTTTTCTCCATGCCTTGGAAATGACTGCCTTCTCCGTGTTTCTTCACAGGTTCTTCCCTCTGTGTGTGTCTGTGTCCTAATTTTTTCTTCTTATAAAGACAACAGTCATATTGAATTAAGACCCATGTTGAATTTAAGACCCTATCTCCAAAGACAGTCACATCGTGAGGTATTGGTGGTTAGGATTTCAACATATAAATTTTGGGTGGAACATACTTTAGCCACAAATAGAAACTTTGTGTGTTAATGTGTGCTAGCTAAACATGCCAACCCATAACTCTTCTTACAATACTTCTTTTACTTTATTAAATTAACCACCCTGAATCACTTGGTCACAACTCTGCAAAGAATCACCAGTAGCCAGAGACTCAATAACACTATCAAAACGATATTCTCTGTATGGCACGGTGGCTCATGCCTTTAATCCCAGCACTTTGGGAGGCCAAGGCAGTAGTATCACTTGAGGTCAGGAGTTTGAGATGAGTCTGGTGAACATGGTGAAACCCCATCTCTACAAAAGATGCAAAAATTAGCTGGGTGTAGTGGCATGCATCTGTAATCCCAGCCACTTAGGAGGCGGAGGCACTAGAATCTCTTAAAACTGGGAGGCAGAGGTTGCAGTGAACCAAGATCACACCACTGCACTCAAGTCTGGGCAACAGAATGAGACGCCATCTCAAAAAGGCCAAAAACAAAAACAAATAAACATATTCTCATAAACAGAGGTGTAAATAGATGGTTCAATGAAGGTGACTGGTGTATATGTCACTAGTAATGCATATGATGTCAGAAACAATCCAATTAAGCTCTGGAGTAAAGGAATATAATATTCCAATTTTCTGCCTTTATAAAAATATTTTCAGTGTTATTTAATGTCTACATGAAACTTAAAAGCATCAGATGCTATCTATAAACATTATTGAAGGTTTCTTGTTACAAGCATCCTTTAATGTTTAAAAATAGTGTGTTCCAAAGATTCATTTGTAAATTAGGTGGTATTTAAGACTCGGAATACATTTCACCATGGAAACAGTTTGCTCACCAGAGCAGTCACCCTGCCCCACCCCATAAAACCATCAATGAAGCAAAAGGAAGTTTAATAGCAATAAAACATTCTCATCACATATCCTAATTTTCACAAGCCAAAATTTAGTCAGAGTATTATTTGGAAAAAAAATGTTTCTTTTATGCTTTTGAAATAATGTCCATGATTCCCTCTTTCATTTTCGATGGGGCAGTAAAAACAGGGATCTCCCCACCTCGAGTTTGAGACCCCATAAAAGGATCTTATGCTGAGGCAGATGCTCTGAGAGGGAGAAGGCATGGAGCTGTCAAGACTTAGGAATACTTCCTTCTAGAAGGATTCAAGGCTATGCCTTGGTCCCAGCCTATTTCAAATTCTAATCAGAGATGTTCCTGGAATCAATAACATGCCAGGGAGGGAGAAGGTGTTTGGCTAAGGCCAGTTCACCTCATTGTTTTGCATTTGTCCTATGTATGTTACATCATTTTTATTAATGTTGTCAAGTGAATTACAGACAATACACCCCCTAAACACCTGCAGGAGTAAACGTTCCTCATCTCTTACTTCATACAAAGATAGAATGCCACTTTCTCAAACTCCATATAATGGAAGCTAATGTTTGGTTTTCCCAAACACTCTAATTCCTGACAGTGTCACCATTTCTAAGGGTTCCTGGTTTCTTTTCTTTTCTTTCTTTATTTTTTTATATTTATGTGTTTTTCGGAGATGAAGTCTCTCTCTGTCCCCCAGGCTAGAGTGCAGGTGCAGTAGTGCAACCTGGGCTCATTGCAACCTCTGGCCCCAGGGTTCTAGCAATTGTCCTACCTCAGCCTCCCGAACAGCTGGGATTACAAGCATCCACCACCACATCTGGCTAATTTTTTTGTGTTTGTAGTAGAGATGGGTTTTCGACATGTTGGCCAGGCTGGTCTCAAACTTTGGACCTCAGGTGATCCACCCGCCTCAGCCTCCCAAAGTGCTGGGCTTGCAGGCATTAGCCACCGTGCCTGGTGACCTGGTTTCTTTTCTTTTCTACTAAAAAGGAACATTCCTATGTCCTTTATATTCATTATTCTCATCCTTTAGATAAAAATATAAAACATATAAGTATACATAATAGGGTTAGAGAGATGCAAGCCACTAAATTAACATTCAATTTGACTTATTATAAACAGACCAGATTGTCACTTGCTTTGTTTCTTCAGAAAGGAAAATAATTTAAGATACTTGAGTTCGAGAAAAGAAAACACCTATTTTTGAGAAAATTAATTCTAGATGGCCTCTGAAAGAGGAGCAAAAACATGAATAAGGTAGGAATAATGTCAGTTATTCCTGAGAAAAAGTTCAAGGGAAGAAGTATAAAGAGAGAAAGAAAATGTCAATGAAAATAACAGAAAGGGAAAAAATTTTATGTTTTTAATCATCCCTGGAATAATTATTTGTACATATGCTACATATACTATAGATGTATCAATTAAATACTACCACATTTTTTCTAAAACATAATTTCTTAATAAATGTTGACAGGAATATTCAGAATATTATTATTTATTGCTTTTTTTAAAAAAGTATCTGTTGTCTTCAACTGCTTTAAGTTTACCCATTTTTTATAGGTAAGCTCAAAATTATCAATTTTTATTGCAACTAAATGTTTAAAGTATAATCTAATTTATATCCTTGTCTATCTAATTCAAAGATAATCTTTAAAAAATAGTCTGAGAGCCAGTATTAACTTCGAATGACTTAATTTTTTATAAATCAAGATGCAGCACAAACTCTACATTATCCTCAATTGGACTAGTTTCCTAGAATTCAATTATGACTAATATGAAAAACTTTACCAAAGTTTTTTCCTTGATAAATTTTGTTAATTTAATCTTTCGGAGCTTCTCTGTTCCTTTCTACTTATTTCCAATTTTATAATATAAATGGATTAAAACTGAGATTTAAAGTGAGAAAAGACTTTCCTTGGAACATATCAGTAGACTCTCAATAACACAAGGCAAAAGGTGAAGGCAACTAATATTTTTGAGGCTTGCTATGTGCAAACATGGAGATTCATTTAAGACATAATTATGCAACACTGTGTAGGTTTTGAAGGAGATTCAGTGAGAAAAAACAACACATGAAAATCTCACTTATGCAATTTCACAAGTTTCTGTTGTAAGGAAGACATCTGTTTTATATTGGTAACTGGAGAATCTATAAGTCTGCCAGGCTTCTAGAATTGCCTTTATCTTTAATATCCTTATCAGTTTACCCAAAAATTATCTATGCAATAATAAGATAAGTAACATTCCCAATATTTCTAAACATCACAGTGTAGAAGGATGGGTGCATAGCTGAGCACATCCCAATCTCACGTTTTCCTGGTACCCCTAGTCACTATTTCTTGAAACTCCTGATCCTGCTGAATCCTGAATTGTAAATTAAATTGTAATTTAATTACAATCCTCCTGAATTGTAAATTAAATTGTAATTTAATTTACAATTTTGTCTGACTTAGTTTACAGTCTTGTGTCTGATTAGCTTCTCTTCCTACTCATTTGCCATTAACTTTTGGTTCTCAAAGTATGACTTATAAAATGTAAACATAACTCAAAGATATCAAAACGCCTTTAAGTAGACATTAGATTTTACTGAAAGAGAAATGGTAACTGGGAAGATTGTAACAGCACAGGGCAGAAAGCAGCTTCCCATTCAACCTTCCATCATTGTGTTAACTTCCCCTCATCATCTCAGCTATAGGGAATTTCTCACTGGCAGCTGTTCACTTGGTCTATACTACTGTTAGAACTTAATCTTCATGGTAGTTTTCTCTCCCCGTTTTTCCAGACCCTTCTCTCATTGGTTTTATTTTGTTTCCTCTGGAATCCTTCACTTCAGTTAATCTGTCTTTCAAATGTAAATACCATATCACACTAATCTAAATATTATTTGAGTTCATCATCAAGATTTTTTTCATAAATATCCATTGTGATGTATTTCCTCTCGAAAAAAAGTATGCATCCAATAATGTCTTCATATTTTCCTGGAACAGACAAGCAGCAGCATTACATTTCTTAAGAGCAGATTTTATTTTCCTGTTACAAAAGGTCTTAATTCTTTAAATCCTTTTAGCCAAGCTATCAAAGTAGCCTCATTATTTCATTTTCAAAGTGAAGATATTATGCATCACAGAGTATAAACAAATTATCCAAGGTCATACCTTTATTAAGTTATAAGATATGAGACTTACATTACGTTTGTTTGATTACAGAGCCTCTGACACTGACTGCATAGTATTCATCAATATTTATTGTGTAAAATTCAGAAATATATCTGTGTAGCAGTTGTTGTAACACTGTTAACATTAATACATTAAGTATTTTCAGGGACAGTAATAAGCTTTAGTGAGAAATGTGCATAAATTGGTTTTATTTTTTAGTGTTAACGCTTTTAAAAAAAATGAAACCTGTTTTAATTTCATGTTAAGCATTGGTAGCAAATATCCCCTAAAACTTTTCTCTGCCAATAAAATCCTAATGATGTCCAAGGAAACCCAGGACGTTTAAAGGTGTGAAAATTTGAGTCTTAAGTGGAAGCTCAAAAAGTTCAAAACTCATCAACAAGAAAAGAAAAAAAAAAGATCCCTCCTGCCCAAACACTAACTCAGTCTCCTCCTATTATTAGCTTGGACATCCTGCAGATTAAACTGCTGTTTGTAAAATTCACTGAGCCGGGAGTGAACCGAAATCTCCTCCAGTTCACACAATTCCGCTTTCAAGTTATCTTGTCAGGGAAGCTGACAGTCTCAATGATGTTACTTTATAGACTCCTTGGCAAAAATAGGATGTTGAATATCTACCCATCAAAAACTAAACCCACAAATGTTTGCTGTTCTTGGGTCAAAGAACATAAAACGCACTTGATCTCATATGTCTGAGATGAGTCTGTACATATAAACTCTTTAGAGGTAGTGAGTTAGAAACAGTAGGAAATGGAAAAAGAGCCAGCTATTCCAACTCAAAGCAGAGTTGCTTATAAAAAAAAAAAAAAAAAAGCTAATATACCAACAAAAATTATCTCTGAAGCCTATTAGTTACATCTTGAATAATCATCTCTTACTTACCAACTTGTTGCACACCGATACAATGTTTGACTTATTATCATTAATAAGAAAATGAAGAACAAGAACATAAGTTCCCCTCAAAGTTATATACAAACTGCTGCCAAATTTTCTAACATTAGACTGAGTTTCAGAAAGCAATATTGCAAACCTATGTGTGTATAAAAAACATAACATTCATCCCAGTAGAAAAGGACAGTCATTATTAACCACTAAATATTGGTTGTTTCTGACCTTTCCCTTTCTATCTAATGCTCATGTTGTCTATTTGCATTTAGTAGACTCTTATCTTTACATATCTTAAATTATTAATCACAATTCAGACCTAGCCCTGGGTTATTCATGCTCACTGTTGAAAGCTGATTAAGCATTGTGATTAGAGACACAATTAGTACTGTAACATCAGTACTACTGTCTTTCATTCTATTTTTTCACAAGTAAATTAAAATGGTATTTAATTATACTGTTTTTAAGTATTCATTTTATGGCTTAATAAAGTTTCCTGGTAGATAACGGCGCTGATTATGTGTGCATGATAAATGTTTAATAGCAGAAAATGAACTTAGTTGTAGGTACATTCTGTTTTCTTCATCTTCTCAGTAGGAAACAAATGCATATTTTCTTTGTCACTTTCCTCTTTTGTATTATTTATGTATAGAAGCTTTTAAAAAGTGTGGGATTTCTTAGTAATGTACTCCCTTTGATATAAAGAGAAAAAAATGGGTGTGAGTATGTCACTTAGATATTGTGATATACATGGCCACTCTTGATATACATATGCTGACTGTCATTTCCAAATGTAAACAGATCCTGTAAGTGCCTTTCCAGGCCTTTTAGTATAACAGTTGGTGGTCAGGAGAGGTTTGTGGTTATGCCGATTGAAAGGTAATGAACTCTAGTCCAGGTTTTGTCTGGAAAGGTGAGTGGGTCCTAGTGATTATCAATTTAGCAGCAAGCAACTTCCAGGAAGAGCCTCTTGACAAAAGTAGTTGAAAGGTGTGCGAAGCAGCAATTAATCACCTTGCTACTTACCTGCTCTCAACAGAATTTAATTAAACAGAGTTCACACATCTATACCTGCTCTCATCATGTCTTCAGACTTTTCAAAATGCTGGATTTGACAACTTGGTACAGAGGAAAGTTATGCTAGGGGGAAAAAAGCAAATGGGTTTTATTATTACAATTAGAAAAAAATCAGAAACAGTAAGCCAAGTAAGTGATTAATATTATAACATTGGGCAAGATCAGAGCCCTTTAAATTGATCTACAAAATGTACACAAATTAGCCAGGTATGGTGGTGTGTACCTGTAGTGTCAGCTACTTGGGGGGCTGGGGTGGGAGAATTACTTGAGCCCAGGATGTAAGGATGCGGTGAGACATGTTCACACCACTGCACTCCAGCCTGGGTGACAGAGCAAGACCTTGTCTCAAAAACAAAAGTTGAATTTTAGGGAAATTATACAACTCTTAAAATCCTAAAAAAACAGCATCTAAGGCCACCTTAAAAAGATGAAGAAAGATGATTCTTGAATACAACTTAGATTTTTATATACAGTACACTATTTGCCTGGAAGACACCATAGTTCTTCACTCTAATAATCACTCCTGCTAACATTTTCTGACTAAACCCTACACGGAAATAACTACAGTAGTCTTTGGTTAATAAAGTTTCTCCAATTAAAATTACTAGACATTTTTTAATATGTGGTAACTTAAAAAAAATTAGCTTTTTTTTCAATTTAAAAAGCTCCTCCTATTTTCCCATGTATAACTATGTCTATAGTTTTCAGATTAAATTGTTATGAGTTAAGAAATAAAGCCGGGCGCGGTCGCTCAAGCCTGTAATCCCAGCACTTTGGGAGGCCGAGGCGGGTGGATCACGAGGTCAAGAGATCGAGACCATCCTGGTCTGCATGGTGAAACCCCGTCTCTACTAAAAAGTACAAAA